>NC_079190.1:1546128-1670441 GCF_029499605.1 Hyla sarda
CACTGCACACACTGATCATTGTTATCCCATAGGAGACTATAACACTGCACACACTGATCACTGTTATCCCATAGGGAACTATAACATACAATACCTTGATTGCAGACTCTGATCAATGCAAAGCCATAGATCCAGCATAATGACAATCGGACAGGGGGAGACAAGGTAAGAAGACTCCCGCTGTCCTCTCAGCTGTTCGGGACGCCACGATTTCACCTCAGCGATCCCGAACAGCCCACTGAGGTAACCGGCAACATGTTTCTCCCATTTTAGATGCCGCGGTCAACTTTGATTGAGGTGTCTAAAGGGTTAATACCAGACATCAGCCCGATCGGCGATGTCCGGTATTAGCCGCGGATCCTGGCGCTCAGCTCCTGGGCGCACTTCACATAACGGGAGCCGGACGAGGACGTAAGTTTACGCTCATGGTCGTTAAGTGGGGGCAGTGGGGGGAGCACGAAACCATGTGACAGATCCCAGACTGATCAGACGTCTCCGTTATCATTATATGATCAGCGCTGCAGAGGCACCATTTATATCCGCTGCTTTATTGTTTTATCAATATATATAACTACCCAAACATTATAGATCTATACATTATATATACAATATATATACACAATATATACAATACACTATATATATATATTACTACCCAAACATTATAGATCTATACATTATATATACAATATATATACACAACATATACAATGACACTATATATATATATTACTACCCAACTATTATAGATCTATACATTATATATAATATACACAATATATACAATACACTATATATATATATTACTACCCAAACATTATAGATCTATACATTATATATAATATATACAATATATACAACATATACAATACACTATATATATATATATTACTACCCAACTATTATAGATCTATACATTATATATAATATATACAACATATACAATACACTATATATATATATATTACTACCCAACTATTATAGATCTATACATTATATATAACATACACAATATATACAACATATACAATACACTATATATATATATATTACTACCCAACTATTATAGATCTATACATTATATATAATATACACAATATATACAACATATACAATACACTATATATATATATATATATATAACTACCCAACTATTATAGATCTATACATTATATATAATATATACAACATATACAATACACTATATATATATATATATTACTACCCAACTATTATAGATCTATACATTATATATAACATACACAATATATACAACATATACAATACACTATATATATATATATTACTACCCAACTATTATAGATCTATACATTATATATAATATATACACAACATATACAACATATACAATACACTATATATATATTACTACCCAACTATTATAGATCTATACATTATATATAATATACACAATATATACAACATATACAATACACTATATATATATATATATATAACTACCCAACTATTATAGATCTATACATTATATATAATATATACAACATATACAATACACTATATATATATATATATTACTACCCAACTATTATAGATCTATACATTATATATAACATACACAATATATACAACATATACAATACACTATATATATATATTACTACCCAACTATTATAGATCTATACATTATATATAATATATACAATATATACAATACACTATATATATATATATTACTACCCAACTATTATAGATCTATACATTATATATAATATATACAATATATACAATACACTATATATATATATATAACTACCCAACTATTATAGATCTATACATTATATATAATATATACACAATATATACAACATATACAATACACTATATATATATATATAACTACCCAACTATTATAGATCTATACATTATATATAATATATACAATATATACAACATATACAATACACTATATATATATATATATATTACTACCCAACTATTATAGATCTATACATTATATATAATATACACAATATATACAACATATACAATACACTATATATATATATTACTACCCAAACATTATAGATCTATACATTGTATACAATATATACAATACACTATATATATATATTACTACCCAACTATTATAGATCTATACATTATATACAATATATACAATATATACAATACACTATATATATATATATTACTACCCAACTATTATAGATCTATACATTATATATAATATATACAATATATACAACATATACAATACACTATATATATATATATATAACTACCCAACTATTATAGATCTATACATTATATATAATATATACAACATATACAATACACTATATATATATATATAACTACCCAACTATTATAGATCTATACATTATATATAATATACACAATATATACAACATATACAATACACTATATATATATATATAACTACCCAACTATTATAGATCTATACATTATATATAACATACACAATATATACAACATATACAATACACTATATATATATATTACTACCCAACTATTATAGATCTATACATGATATATAATATATACAACATATACAACATATACAATACACTATATATATATATATTACTACCCAAACATTATAGATCTATACATTATATACAATATATACAATACACTATATATATATATTACTACCCAACTATTATAGATCTATACATTATATACAATATATACAATATATACAATACACTATATATATATATATTACTACCCAACTATTATAGATCTATACATTATATATAATATATACAATATATACAACATATACAATACACTATATATATATATTACTACCCAACTATTATAGATCTATACATTATATATAATATATACAACATATACAACATATACAATACACTATATATATATATATATATTACTACCCAACTATTATAGATCTATACATTATATATAATATACACAATATATACAATACACTATATATTACACACTATAGATCTATACACTATATATATAATACACACTATATATATAATACACACTATAGATCTATACACTATATATATATAATACACACTATAGATCTATACACTATATATATATATATATATATATATAATACACACTATAGATCTATACACTATATATATAATACACACTATAGATCTATACACTATATATATATAATACACACTATAGATCTATACACTATATATATATATAATACACACTATAGATCTATACACTATATATATATAATACACACTATAGATCTATACACTATATATATATAATACACACTATAGATCTATACACTATATATATATAATACACACTATAGATCTATACACTATATATATATATATATATATAATACACACTATAGATCTATACACTATATATATATAATACACACTATAGATCTATACACTATATATATATAATACACACTATAGATCTATACACTATATATATATATTTAATACACACTATAGATCTATACACTATATATATATATATATATATATATATATATATATATATAATACACACTATAGATCTATAGACTATATATATATATACTATTAATACACACTATAGATCTATACACTATATATATATAATACACACTATAGATCTATACACTATATATATAATACACACTATAGATCTATACACTATATATATATAATACACACTATAGATCTATACACCTATATATATATAATACACACTATAGATCTATACACTATATATATATATAATACACACTATAGATCTATACACTATATATATATAATACACACTATAGATCTATACACTATATATATAATACACACTATAGATCTATACACTATATATATATATATAATACACACTATAGATCTATACACTATATATATATATATAATACACACTATAGATCTATACACTATATATATATATATAATACATACTATAGATCTATACACTATATATATATATATATAATACACACTATAGATCTATACACTATATATATATATATATATATATATATATAATACACACTATAGATCTATACACTATATATATATATAATACACACTATAGATCTATACACTATATATAATACACACTATAGATCTATACACTATATATATATAATACACACTATAGATCTATACACTATATATATATATATATATATATATAATACACACTATAGATCTATACACTATATATATATATATATAATACACACTATAGATCTATACACTATATATATATATACATATATAATACACACTATAGATCTATACACCATATATATATATAATACACACTATAGATCTATACACCATATATATATAATACACACTATAGATCTATACACTATATATATATATATATATATATATATATAATACACACTATAGATCTATACACTATATATATAATACACACTATAGATCTATACACTATATATATATAATACACACTATAGATCTATACACTATATATATATATATATAATACACACTATAGATCTATACACTATATATATATAATACACACTATAGATCTATACACTATATATATATAATACACACTATAGATCTATACACTATATATATATAATACACACTATAGATCTATACACTATATATATATAATACACACTATAGATCTATACACTATATATATATATAATACACACTATAGATCTATACACTATATATATAATACACACTATATATATAATACACACTATAGATCTATACACTATATATATAATACACACTATAGATCTATACACTATATATATAATACACTCTATAGATCTATACACTATATATATATATATAATACACACTATAGATCTATACACTATATATATATATTACTACCCAACTATTATAGATCTATACATTATATATAATATATACAATATATACAACATATACAATACACTATATATATATATTACTACCCAACTATTATAGATCTATACATTATATATAATATATACAACATATACAACATATACAATACACTATATATATATATATATATTACTACCCAACTATTATAGATCTATACATTATATATAATATATACACAATATATACAATACACTATATATTACTACCCAACTATTATAGATCTATACATTATATATAATATATACAACATATACAATACACTATATATATATATAACTACCCAAACATTATAGATCTATACATTATATATAATATATACAACATATACAACATATACAATACACTATATATATATATTACTACCCAACTATTATAGATCTATACATTATATATAATATATACACAATATATACAACATATACAATACACTATATATATATATTACTACCCAACTATTATAGATCTATACATTATATATAATATATACACAATATATACAATACACTATATATATATTACTACCCAACTAGTATAGATCTATACATTATATATAATATATACAATATATACAACATATACAATACACTATATATATATATATTACTACCCAAACATTATAGATCTATACATTATATATAATATACACAATATATACAATACACTATATATATATATTACTACCCAACTATTATAGATCTATACATTATATACAATATATACAACATATACAATACACTATATATATATAACTACCCAACTATTATAGATCTATACATTATATATAATATATACAATATATACAACATATACAATACACTATATATATATATATATTACTACCCAACTATTATAGATCTATACATTATATATAATATATACAATATATACAACATATACAATACACTATATATATATATATATATATATTACTACCCAACTATTATAGATCTATACATTATATATAATATATACACAATATATACAATACACTATATATATATTACTACCCAACTATTATAGATCTATACATTATATATAATATACACAATATATACAACATATACAATACACTATATATATATAACTACCCAAACATTATAGATCTATACATTATATATAATATGCACAATATATACAATACACTATATATATATTACTACCCAACTATTATAGATCTGTACATTATATATAATATATACAATATATACAATATATACAATACACTATATATATATATAACTACCCAACTATTATAGATCTATACATTATATATAATATACACAATATATACAACATATACAATACACTATATATATATTACTACCCAACTATTATAGATCTATACATTATATATAATATATACAATATATACAACATATACAATACACTATATATATATTACTACCCAACTATTATAGATCTATACATTATATATAATATACACAATATATACAACATATACAATACACTATATATATATATTACTACCCAACTATTATAGATCTATACATTATATATAATATATACACAATATATACAATACACTATATATATATTACTACCCAACTATTATAGATCTGTACATTATATATAATATATACAATATATACAACATATACAATACACTATATATATATATATATTACTACCCAACTATTATAGATCTATACATTATATATAATATACACAATATATACAACATATACAATACACTATATATATATATATTACTACCCAACTATTATAGATCTATACATTATAATATACACAATATATACAACATATACAATACACTATATATATATTACTACCCAACTATTATAGATCTATACATTATATATAATATACACAATATATACAACATATACAATACACTATATATATATATATTACTACCCAACTATTATAGATCTATACATTATATATAATATATACAACATATACAACATATACAACATATACAATACACTATATATATATTACTACCCAACTATTATAGATCTATACATTATATATAATATATACAATATATACAACATATACAATACACTATATATATATATATATTACTACCCAACTATTATAGATCTGTACATTATATATAATATATACAATATATACAATATATACAATACACTATATATATATATAACTACCCAACTATTATAGATCTATACATTATATATAATATACACAATATATACAACATATACAATACACTATATATATATATATTACTACCCAACTATTATAGATCTATACATTATATATAATATATACACAATATATACAATACACTATATATATATTACTACCCAACTATTATAGATCTGTACATTATATATAATATATACAATATATACAACATATACAATACACTATATATATATATATATTACTACCCAACTATTATAGATCTATACATTATATATAATATACACAATATATACAACATATACAATACACTATATATATATATATTACTACCCAACTATTATAGATCTATACATTATAATATACACAATATATACAACATATACAACATATACAATACACTATATATATATATTACTACCCAACTATTATAGATCTATACATTATATATAATATATACAATATATACAACATATACAATACACTATATATATATATATATATTACTACCCAACTATTATAGATCTATACATTATATATAATATACACAATATATACAACATATACAATACACTATATATATATTACTACCCAACTATTATAGATCTATACATTATATATAATATACACAATATATACAACATATACAATACACTATATATATATATATTACTACCCAACTATTATAGATCTATACATTATATATAATATATACAACATATACAACATATACAACATATACAATACACTATATATATATTACTACCCAACTATTATAGATCTATACATTATATATAATATATACAATATATACAACATATACAATACACTATATATATATATATATATTACTACCCAACTATTATAGATCTGTACATTATATATAATATATACAATATATACAACATATACAACATATACAATACACTATATATATATATTACTACCCAACTATTATAGATCTGTACATTATATATAATATATACAATATATACAACATATACAATACACTATATATATATTACTACCCAACTATTATAGATCTATACATTATATATAATATACACAATATATACAACATATACAATACACTATATATATATATATATTACTACCCAACTATTATAGATCTGTACATTATATATAATATATACAATATATACAACATATACAATACACTATATATATATTACTACCCAACTATTATAGATCTATACATTATATATAATATATACAACATATACAACATATACAATACACTATATATATATATATTACTACCCAACTATTATAGATCTATACATTATATATAATATATACAACATATACAATACACTATATATATATTACTACCCAAACATTATAGATCTATACATTATATATAATATATACAATATATACAACATATACAATACACTATATATATATATATTACTACCCAAACATTATAGATCTATACATTATATATAATATACACAATATATACAACATATACAATACACTATATATATATAACTACCCAAACATTATAGATCTATACATTATATATAATATACACAATATATACAATACACTATATATATATTACTACCCAAACATTATAGATCTATACATTATATATAATATATACAATATATACAACATATACAATACACTATATATATATATATATAACTACCCAACTATTATAGATCTATACATTATATATAATATATACACAATATATACAATACACTATATATATATTACTACCCAAACATTATAGATCTATACATTATATATAATATATACAATATATACAACATATACAATACACTATATATATATATATATAACTACCCAACTATTATAGATCTATACATTATATATAATATATACACAATATATACAATACACTATATATATATAACTACCCAAACATTATAGATCTATACATTATATATAATATATACAATATATACAACATATACAATACACTATATATATATTACTACCCAACTATTATAGATCTATACATTATATATAATATATACACAATATATACAACATATACAATACACTATATATATATATATTACTACCCAACTATTATAGATCTATACATTATATATAATATATACAATATATACAACATATACAATACACTATATATATATATATATATATATATTACTACCCAACTATTATAGATCTATACATTATATATAATATACACAATATATACAACATATACAATACACTATATATATATATATATATATATATATAACTACCCAACTATTATAGATCTATACATTATATATAATATACACAATATATACAACATATACAATACACTATATATATATATATATATATATATTATTACCCAAACATTATAGATCTATACATTATATATAATATATACACAATATATACAATACACTATATATATATTACTACCCAAACATTATAGATCTATACATTATATATAATATACACAATATATACAACATATACAATACACTATATATATATATATATATATATATATATATATATAAAACTACCCAACTATTATAGATCTATACATTATATATAATATACACAATATATACAACATATACAATACACTATATATATATATATATTACTACCCAACTATTATAGATCTATACATTATATATAATATACACAATATATACAACATATACAATACACTATATATATATATATATATATATATATAACTACCCAACTATTATAGATCTATACATTATATATAATATATACACAATATATACAATACACTATATATATATTACTACCCAAACATTATAGATCTATACATTATATATAATATATACAATATATACAACATATACAATACACTATATATATATATTACTACCCAACTATTATAGATCTATACATTATATATAATATATACAATATATACAACATATACAATACACTATATAAATATTACTACCCAACTATTATAGATCTATACATTATATATAATATATACAATATATACAACATATACAATACACTATATATATATTACTACCCAACTATTATAGATCTATACATTATATATAATATATACACAATATATACAACATATACAATACACTATATATATATTACTACCCAACTATTATAGATCTGTACATTATATATAATATACACAATATATACAACATATACAATACACTATATATATATATTACTACCCAAACATTATAGATCTATACATTATATATAATATACACAATATATACAACATATACAATACACTATATATATAGAACTACCCAAACATTATAGATCTATACATTATATACAATATATACCATATATACAACATATACAATACACTATATATATATAACTACCCAACTATTATAGATCTATACATTATATATAATATACACAATATATACAACATATACAATACACTATATATATATATATTACTACCCAACTATTATAGATCTATACATTATATATAATATATACAACATATACAATACACTATATATATATATTACTACCCAACTATTATAGATCTATACATTATATATAATATACACAATATATACAACATATACAATACACTATATATATATATTACTACCCAACTATTATAGATCTGTACATTATATATAATATATACAATATATACAACATATACAATACACTATATATATATATATATATTACTACCCAACTATTATAGATCTATACATTATATATAATATACACAACATATACAATACACTATATATATATATTACTACCCAACTATTATAGATCTATACATTATATATAATATACACAATATATACAACATATACAATACACTATATATATATATATATATTACTACCCAACTATTATAGATCTATACATTATATATAATATATACACAATATATACAATACACTATATATATATTACTACCCAACTATTATAGATCTATACATTATAATATACACAATATATACAACATATACAATACACTATATATATATTACTACCCAACTCTTATAGATCTATACATTATATATAATATACACAATATATACAATACACTATATATATATATATATATTACTACCCAACTATTATAGATCTATACATTATATACAATATATACAACATATACAATACACTATATATATATATTACTACCCAACTATTATAGATCTATACATTATAATATACACAATATATACAACATATACAATACACTATATATATATATTACTACCCAACTATTATAGATCTATACATTATATATAATATACACAATATATACAACATATACAATACACTATATATATATATATATTACTACCCAACTATTATAGATCTATACATTATATATAATATATACAATATATACAACATATACAATACACTATATATATATATATTACTACCCAACTATTATAGATCTATACATTATATATAATATATACAATATATACAACATATACAATACACTATATATATATATTACTACCCAACTATTATAGATCTATACATTATATATAATATATACAACATATACAACATATACAATACACTATATATATATATATTACTACCCAACTATTATAGATCTATACATTATATATAATATATACAATATATACAACATATACAATACACTATATATATATATATATATAACTACCCAACTATTATAGATCTATACATTATATACAATATATACAACATATACAATACACTATATATATATATTACTACCCAACTATTATAGATCTATACATTATATATAATATATACACAATATATACAATACACTATATATATATATATATATATATATATATATTATTACCCAACTATTATAGATCTATACATTATATATAATATATACAATATATACAACATATACAATACACTATATATATATATATATTACTACCCAACTATTATAGATCTATACATTATATATAATATACACAATATATACAATACACTATATATATATATATTACTACCCAACTATTATAGATCTATACATTATATATAATATATACAACATATACAATACACTATATATATATTACTACCCAACTATTATAGATCTATACATTATATATAATATACACAATATATACAATACACTATATATTACTACCCAACTATTATAGATCTATACATTATATATAATATATACAACATATACAATACACTATATATATATTACTACCCAACTATTATAGATCTATACATTATATATAATATACACAATATATACAATACACTATATATATATAACTACCCAACTATTATAGATCTATACATTATATATAATATATACACAATATATACAATACACTATATATATATAACTACCCAAACATTATAGATCTATACATTATATATAATATACACAATATATACAACATATACAATACACTATATATATATTACTACCCAACTATTATAGATCTATACATTATATATAATATACACAATATATACAACATATACAATACACTATATATATATATATTACTACCCAACTATTATAGATCTATACATTATATATAATATACACAATATATACAATACACTATATATATATATATTACTACCCAACTATTATAGATCTATACATTATATATAATATACACAATATATACAACATATACAATACACTATATATATATAACTACCCAACTATTATAGATCTATACATTATATATAATATACACAATATATACAACATATACAATACACTATATATATATAACTACCCAACTATTATAGATCTGTACATTATATATAATATATACAATATATACAACATATACAATACACTATATATATATTACTACCCAACTATTATAGATCTATACATTATATATAATATATACAATATATACAACATATACAATACACTATATATATATATATTACTACCCAACTATTATAGATCTATACATTATATATAATATATACACAATATATACAATACACTATATATATATATATATATATATATATTATTACCCAACTATTATAGATCTATACATTATATATAATATATACAATATATACAACATATACAATACACTATATATATATTACTACCCAAACATTATAGATCTATACATTATATATAATATACACAATATATACAATACACTATATATATATTACTACCCAACTATTATAGATCTATACATTATATATAATATATACAATATATACAATACACTATATATATATATTATTACCCAACTATTATAGATCTATACATTATATATAATATACACAATATATACAACATATACAACATATACAATACACTATATATATATAATTACCCAAACATTATAGATCTATACATTATATATAATATACACAATATATACAACATATACAATACACTATATATATATATATATATATATATATATATATATATTTATTACTACCCAACTATTATAGATCTGTACATTATATATAATATATACAATATATACAACATATACAATACACTATATATATATATATATTACTACCCAACTATTATAGATCTATACATTATATATAATATATACAACATATACAACATATACAATACACTATATATATATTACTACCCAACTATTATAGATCTATACATTATATATAATATATACAATATATACAATACACTATATATATATTACTACCCAACTATTATAGATCTATACATTATATATAATATATACAATATATACAACATATACAATACACTATATATATATATATATTATTACCCAACTATTATAGATCTATACATTATATATAATATATACAATATATACAACATATACAATACACTATATATATATATATTACTACCCAACTATTATAGATCTATACATTATATATAATATATACAATATATACAACATATACAATACACTATATATATATTACTACCCAACTATTATAGATCTATACATTATATATAATATATACAATATATACAACATATACAATACACTATATATATATATATTACTACCCAACTATTATAGATCTATACATTATATATAATATATACAATATATACAACATATACAATACACTATATATATATATATTACTACCCAACTATTATAGATCTATACATTATATTTAATATACACAATATATACAATACACTATATATATATATATAACTACCCAAACATTATAGATCTATACATTATATATAACATACACAATATATACAATACACTATATATATATATAACTACCCAACTATTATAGATCTATACATTATATATAACATACACAATATATACAACATATACAATACACTATATATATATATATATATATTACTACCCAAACATTATAGATCTATACATTATATATAATATATACAACATATACAACATATACAATACACTATATATATATTACTACCCAACTATTATAGATCTATACATTATATATAATATATACACAATATATACAACATATACAATACACTATATATATATATATTACTACCCAACTATTACAGATCTATACATTATATATAATATATACACAATATATACAATACACTATATATATATTACTACCCAAACATT
This sequence comes from Hyla sarda, assembly GCF_029499605.1. NCBI lineage: Eukaryota > Metazoa > Chordata > Amphibia > Anura > Hylidae > Hyla > Hyla sarda. The sequence continues at coordinate 1,560,830 of NC_079190.1, forward strand.
ATAGATCTATACATTATATATAATATATACAACATATACAACATATACAATACACTATATATATATATATATATATATATATAATAATAATATCATTCTCTCTTCTCACCACTAACCTCTCCGGATACAGAAGATTCCAGGTGTCTTAAGGACCTTCAGTGATGTCACAATCATGTGATCAGTCACATGGGTGGGAGGAGTCAGGCTACAACCTACATAAGGCACAAATGATCCTCAGATATTTCATCAATCCTCTCTATAGAACTATTTATATATGGACCAATAGCGCCCCCGAGTGGTGACAATTATATAATTATACAGACATCATTTATTATACATTTCATCAATCCTCTCTATAGAACTATTTATATATGATCCAATAGCGCCCCCGAGTGGTGACAATTATATAATTATAGAGACATCATTTATTATACATTTCATCAATCCTCTCTATAGAACTATTTATATATGATCCAATAGCGCCCCCGAGTGGTGACAATTATATAATTATAGAGACATCATTTATTATACATTTCATCAATCCTCTCTATAGAACTATTTATATATGGACCAATAGCGCCCCCGAGTGGTGACAATTATATAATTATACAGACATCATTTATTATACATTTCATCAATCCTCTCTATAGAACTATTTATATATGATCCAATAGCGCCCCCGAGTGGTGACAATTATATAATTATAGAGACATCATTTATTATACATTTCATCAATCCTCTCTCTATAGAACTATTTATATATGACCCAATAGCGCCCCCGAGTGGTGACAATTATATAATTATAGAGACATCATTTATTATACATTTCATCAATCCTCTCTATAGAACTATTTATATATGACCCAATAGCGCCCCCGAGTGGTGACAATTATATAATTATACAGACATCATTTATTATACATTTCATCAATCCTCTCTATAGAACTATTTATATATGACCCAATAGCGCCCCCGAGTGGTGACAATTATATAATTATAGGAGACATTTCATTTATTATACATTTCCTCAATCCTCTCTCTATAGAACTATTTATATATGATCCAATAGCGCCCCCGAGTGGTGACAATTATATCATTATAGAGACATCATTTATTATACATTTCATCAATCCTCTCTATAGAACTATTTATATATGGACCAATAGCGCCCCCGAGTGGTGACAATTATATCATTATAGAGACATCATTTATTATACATTTCATCAATCCTCTCTCTATAGAACTATTTATATATGATCCAATAGCGCCCCCGAGTGGTGACAATTATATAATTATAGAGACATCATTTATTATACATTTCATCAATCCTCTCTATAGAACTATTTATATATGGACCAATAGCGCCCCCGAGTGGTGACAATTATATAATTATAGAGACATCATTTATTATACATTTCATCAATCCTCTCTATAGAACTATTTATATATGACCCAATAGCGCCCCCGAGTGGTGACAATTATATAATTATAGAGACATCATTTATTATACATTTCATCAATCCTCTCTATAGAACTATTTATATATGGACCAATAGCGCCCCCGAGTGGTGATAATTATATAATTATAGAGACATCATTTATTATACATTTCATCAATCCTCTCTATAGAACTATATATATATATGACCCAATAGCGCCCCCGAGTGGTGACAATTATATAATTATAGAGACATCATTTATTATACATTTCATCAATCCTCTCTATAGAACTATTTATATATGATCCAATAGCGCCCCCGAGTGGTGACAATTATATAATTATACAGACATCATTTATTATACATTTCATCAATCCTCTCTCTATAGAACTATTTATATATGACCCAATAGCGCCCCCGAGTGGTGACAATTATATCATTATAGAGACATCATTTATTATACATTTCATCAATCCTCTCTCTATAGAACTATTTATATATGGACCAATAGCGCCCCCGAGTGGTGACAATTATATAATTATAGAGACATCATTTATTATACATTTCATCAATCCTCTCTATAGAACTATTTATATATGATCCAATAGCGCCCCCGAGTGGTGACAATTATATAATTATAGAGACATCATTTATTATACATTTCATCAATCCTCTCTATAGAACTATTTATATATGACCCAATAGCGCCCCCGAGTGGTGACAATTATATAATTATAGAGACATCATTTATTATACATTTCATCAATCCTCTCTCTATAGAACTATTTATATATGACCCAATAGCGCCCCCGAGTGGTGATAATTATATAATTATAGAGACATCATTTATTATACATTTCATCAATCCTCTCTATAGAACTATTTATATATGACCCAATAGCGCCCCCGAGTGGTGACAATTATATAATTATAGAGACATCATTTATTATACATTTCATCAATCCTCTCTCTATAGAACTATTTATATATGACCCAATAGCGCCCCCGAGTGGTGACAATTATATAATTATACAGACATTTCATTTATTGCACATTTCATGGAGGAAAAATCCCATGAACCCCTCAGAGCCTTCAGTGATCGGCGTTTTCTTTACACCATGCTTATTTTTGGCGGGTACATATACTTTTTGTATAGCATGTAGGCATCCTGCATCCTTCTGTCGCCATCTCTATTCACCTGCCACACGGTCACAGGATACCGTTTTCTCCTTAACTTCACCTCTCCTCCGCAGCAATCCGGTCTGAGGAAGGTCATTTTTGACCGAAACTTCACATAAAGTTTTGGATTGCAAGAATAAAATTTACTACTATTTTCACCGCAAGTGGAGTGCTATGTTATTATTTCTTTGAATCTACACGGGTTGGGACCCTAACAGTGCACCCACGCTTTGACAGAGAGTGCCGTATCCTCTATCAACATATTTGATATTCGCAGTGCCATGGTTAATGAGTGGAATGCCTTAGTGATGGCTGACTAGATGCTCTTACTGCTTCCACATTTTTTTGGCGTGTCCTACTTCTGCCGGGTGATTTTCAGCGTGGATCCAGTTGCCCGGAGATTATAAATCTACAGCAAATTGGGTTTTCGATCCGGTACAGATGCACTTCAAGCGAGCGCAAAACCTGTAGGGAATGATTTCTGCGTCACTTATGGTTCTTCTCGTAATATGATGGAACAACGAAGCCTCCATGTTCACTGCTCCAACTTATCATGTGTACTAAAAATGGTGGAGCTTAGTCTACCTAATGAGACCTACCCACCTCTCTACCCTTGGTACAGCCCGCACAGTGCCCCCTCACAATACAATACGGGCGATCTTCATTCCCCACCTCTCTACCCTTGGTACAGCCTGCACGATGCCCCCTCACAATACAATACGGGCGATCTTCATTCACCACCTCTCTACCCTTGGTACAGCCCATACAGTGCCCCCTCACAATACGGGCGATCTTCATTCCCCACCTCTCTACCCTTGGTACAGCCTGCACGATGCCCCCTCACAATACAATACGGGCGATCTTCATTCACCACCTCTCTACCTTTGGTACAGCCCATACAGTGCCCCCTCACAATACGGGCGATCTTCATTCCCCACCTCTCTACCCTTGGTACAGCCCATACGGTGCCTCCTCACAATACAGGCGATCTTCATTCACCACCTCTCTACCTTTGGTACAGCCCATACAGTGCCCCCTCACAATACGGGCGATCTTCATTCCCCACCTCTCTACCCTTGGTACAGCCCATACAGTGCCCTCAAAATACGGGCGATCTTCATTCACCACCTCTCTACCCTTGGTACAGCCCAAACGGTTCCTCCTCACAATACGGGCGATCTTTATTCCCCACCTCTCTACCCTTGGTACAGCCCATACAGTGTCCCCTCACAATACAGGCGATCTTCATTCCCTACCTCTCTACCCTTGGTACAGCCCATACAGTGCCCCCTTACAATACGGGCGATCTTCATTCCCCACCTCTCTACCCTTGGTACAGCCTGCACGGTGTCCCCTCACAATAAGGGCGATCTTCATTCCCCACCTCTCTACCCTTGGTACAGCCTGCACGGTTCCCCCCTCACAATACGGGCGATCTTCATTCCCCACCTCTCTACCCTTAGTACACCCCATTCAGTGCCTCCTCACAATACGGGCGATCTTCATTCCCCACCTCTCTACCCTTGGTACAGCCCGCACGGTGCCCCCTCACAATACGAGCGATCTTCATTCCCCACCTCTCTACCCTTAGTACAGCCCATTCAGTGCCCCCTTACAATACGGGCGATCTTCATTCCCCACCTCTCTACCCTTGGTACAGCCCATACGGTGCCTCCTCACAATACGGGCGATCTTCATTCCCCACCTCTCTACCCTTGGTACAGCCCATACAGTGCCCCCTCACAATACGGGCGATCTTCATTCCCCACCTCTCTACCCTTGGTATAGCCCATACGGTGCCCCCTCACAATACGGGCGATCTTCATTCCCAACTCTCTACCCTTGGTACAGCCCGCATGGTGCCCCCTCACAATACGGGCGATCTTCATTCCCCACCTCTCTACCCTTGGTACAGCCCGCACGGTGCCCCCTCACAATACAGGCGATCTTCATTCCCCACCTCTCTACCCTTAGTACAGCCCATACAGTGTCCCCTCACAATACAGGCGATCTTCATTCCCCACCTCTCTGCCCTTGGTACAGCCCGCACGGTGCCTCCTCACAATACGGGCGATCTTCATTCCCCACCTCTCTACCCTTGGTACTGCCCATACAGTGCCCCCTCACAATACAGGCAATCTTCATTCCCCACCTCTCTACCCTTGGTACAGCCCGCACGGTGCCTCCTCACAATAGGGGCGATCTTCATTCACCACCTCTCTACCCTTGGTACAGCCCGCACGGTGCCTCCTCACAATAGGGGCGATCTTCATTCCCCACCTTTCTACCCTTGGTACAGCCCGCATGGTGCCCCCTCACAATACAGGCGATCTTCATTCTCCACCTCTCTGCCCTTAGTACAGCCCATACGGTGCCCCCTCACAATACAGGCGATCTTCATTCCCCACCTCTCTACCCTTGGTACAGCCTGCACGATGCCCCCTCACAATACGGGCGATCTTCATTCCCCACCTCTCTACCCTTGGTACAGCCCATACGGTGCCTCCTCACAATACGGGCGATCTTCATTCCCCACCTCTCTACCCTTGGTACTGCCCATACAGTGCCCCTCACAATACAGGCAATCTTCATTCCCCACCTCTCTACCCTTGGTACAGCCCGCACGGTGCCTCCTCACAATAGGGGCGATCTTCATTCACCACCTCTCTACCCTTGGTACAGCCCGCACGGTGCCTCCTCACAATAGGGGCGATCTTCATTCCCCACCTTTCTACCCTTGGTACAGCCCGCATGGTGCCCCCTCACAATACGGGCGATCTTCATTCCCCACCTTTCTACCCTTGGTACAGCCCATACGGTGCCCCCTCACAATACAGGCAATCTTCATTCCCCACCTCTCTACCCTTGGTACAGCCTGCACGATGCCCCCTCACAATACGGGCGATCTTCATTCCCCACCTTTCTACCCTTAGTACAGCCCATACGGTGCCCCCTCACAATACAGGCAATCTTCATTCCCCACCTCTCTACCCTTGGTACAGCCTGCACGATGCCCCCTCACAATACGGGCGATCTTCATTCCCCACCTCTCTACTCTTGGTACAGCCCATACGGTGCGCCCTTACAATACGGGCGATCTTCATTCCCCACCTCTCTACCCTTGGTACAGCCTGCACGGTGTCCCCTCACAATACGGGCGATCTTCATTCCCCACCTCTCTACCCTTGGTACAGCCCATACGGTGCCTCCTCACAATACGGGCGATCTTCATTCCCCACCTCTCTACCCTTGGTACAGCCCATACGGTGCCTCCTCACAATACGGGCGATCTTCATTCCCCACCTCTCTACCCTTGGTACAGCCCATACGGTGCCTCCTCACAATACGGGCGATCTTCATTCCCCACCTCTCTACCCTTGGTACAGCCCATACGGTGCCTCCTCACAATACGGGCGATCTTCATTCCCCACCTCTCTACCCTTAGTACAGCCCATTCAGTGCCCCCTTACAATACGGGCGATCTTCATTCCCCACCTCTCTACCCTTGGTACAGCCCATACGGTGCCTCCTCACAATACGGGCGATCTTCATTCCCCACCTCTCTACCCTTGGTACAGCCCATACAGTGCCCCCTCACAATACGGGCGATCTTCATTCCCCACCTCTCTACCCTTGGTACAGCCCATACAGTGCCCCCTCACAATACGGGCGATCTTCATTCCCCACCTCTCTACCCTTGGTACAGCCCATACGGTGCCCCCTCACAATAAGGGCGATCTTCATTCCCTACCTCTCTACCCTTGGTATAGCCCATACGGTGCCCCCTCACAATACGGGCGATCTTCATTCCCCACCTCTCTACCCTTGGTACAGCCCGCATGGTGCCCCCTCACAATACGGGCGATCTTCATTCCCCACCTCTCTACCCTTGGTACAGCCCATACGGTGCCTCCTCACAATACGGGCGATCTTCATTCCCCACCTCTCTACTCTTGGTACAGCCCATACGGTGCCCCCTTACAATACGGGCGATCTTCATTCCCCACCTCTCTACCCTTGGTACAGCCTGCACGGTGTCCCCTCACAATACGGGCGATCTTCATTCCCCACCTCTCTGCCCTTGGTACAGCCTGCACGGTTCCCCCCTCACAATACGGGCGATCTTCATTCCCCACCTCTCTACCCTTAGTACACCCCATTCAGTGCCTCCTCACAATACGGGCGATCTTCATTCCCCACCTCTCTACCCTTGGTACAGCCCGCACGGTGCCCCCTCACAATACGAGCGATCTTCATTCCCCACCTCTCTACCCTTAGTACAGCCCATACGGTGCCTCCTCACAATACGGGCGATCTTCATTCCCCACCTCTCTACCCTTGGTACAGCCCATACGGTGCCTCCTCACAATACGGGCGATCTTCATTCCCCACCTCTCTACCCTTGGTACAGCCCATACGGTGCCTCCTCACAATACGGGCGATCTTCATTCCCCACCTCTCTACCCTTGGTACAGCCCATACGGTGCCTCCTCACAATACGGGCGATCTTCATTCCCCACCTCTCTACCCTTGGTACAGCCCATACGGTGCCCCCTCACAATACGGGCGATCTTCATTCCCTACCTCTCTACCCTTGGTACAGCCCATACGGTGCCTCCTCACAATACGGGCGATCTTCATTCCCTACCTCTCTACCCTTGGTACAGCCCATACGGTGCCTCCTCACAATACGGGCGATCTTCATTCCCCACCTCTCTACCCTTGGTACAGCCCATACGGTGCCTCCTCACAATACGGGCGATCTTCATTCCCCACCTCTCTACCCTTGGTACAGCCCATACGGTGCCCCCTCACAATACGGGCGATCTTCATTCCCTACCTCTCTACCCTTGGTACAGCCCATACGGTGCCTCCTCACAATACGGGCGATCTTCATTCCCCACCTCTCTACCCTTGGTACAGCCCATACGGTGCCTCCTCACAATACGGGCGATCTTCATTCCCCACCTCTCTACCCTTGGTACAGCCCATACGGTGCCCCCTCACAATACGGGCGATCTTCATTCCCTACCTCTCTACCCTTGGTACAGCCCATACGGTGCCCCCTCACAATACGGGCGATCTTCATTCCCTACCTCTCTACCCTTGGTACAGCCCATACGGTGCCTCCTCACAATACGGGCGATCTTCATTCCCCACCTCTCTACCCTTGGTACAGCCCATACGGTGCCCCCTCACAATACGGGCGATCTTCATTCCCTACCTCTCTACCCTTGGTACAGCCCATACGGTGCCTCCTCACAATACGGGCGATCTTCATTCCCCACCTCTCTACCCTTGGTACAGCCCATACGGTGCCCCCTCACAATACGGGCGATCTTCATTCCCTACCTCTCTACCCTTGGTACAGCCCATACGGTGCCCCCTCACAATACGGGCGATCTTCATTCCCTACCTCTCTACCCTTGGTACAGCCCATACGGTGCCTCCTCACAATACGGGCGATCTTCATTCCCCACCTCTCTACCCTTGGTACAGCCCATACGGTGCCCCCTCACAATACGGGCGATCTTCATTCCCTACCTCTCTACCCTTGGTACAGCCCATACGGTGCCTCCTCACAATACGGGCGATCTTCATTCCCCACCTCTCTACCCTTGGTACAGCCCATACGGTGCCCCCTCACAATACGGGCGATCTTCATTCCCTACCTCTCTACCCTTGGTACAGCCCATACGGTGCCTCCTCACAATACGGACGATCTTCATTCCCCAGCATTTCTATGGGGCAGTGTTTCCCAAGACGGGGGCCTCCAACTGTTGCAAAACTACAACTCCCAGCATGCCCGGACAGCCATAGGCTGTCCGGGCATGCTTGGAGTTGTAGTTTTGAAACAACTGGAGGCACCCTGCTTGGGAAACACTGCCCCATAGAAATGATCCAGTTTCCTCTCACAGTTATCTCTCCTGTCTCTGCCTCCGACTCCTCTTCACACTTCATTCTGTATAAATATCAAAATTCAATATAAATATCTTTATTTTATAACACAAATATCCAAACAAGAACAAAGATTCTTCTCTATGTGAATTCTCTTATGAGTTTTATTTTATTATATTAATATATTTTCTACATACAGAACATTATAAAAGCTTTGCCCCTGTGTGAGTTCTTTTATGTTTAACAAAATGTGATTGATCTGTAAAGCATTTCCCACATTCTGAACATGAATACGGCTTCTCTCCTGTGTGGATTCTCTGATGTGTAACAAGGTTTCCTTTCTTTGTAAAACATTTCCCACATTCTGAACATAAAAATGGCTTCTCTCCTGTGTGAATTCTCTGATGTGTTACAAGTTGTGATTCGTATGCAAAACACTTCCCGCATTCTGAACATGCGTATGGCTTCTCTCGTGTGTGCCTTATCTCATGTCTAACACAAGCAAATTTGTTTCGAAAGCATTTCCCACATTCTGAACATGAATAAGGCTTGTCTTCTATGTGACTTCTCTCATGCGTAGCAAGACTTGATTTATCTTTAAAACATTTTCCACATTTTGAACATGAATAGGGCCTTTCTCCTGTATGGGTTCTCTTATGCATAACAAAATATTTTTTATGTGTAAACAATTTCCCGCATTCTGAACATGAATACGGCTTCTCACTTGTGTGTATTGTCTTGTGTATAACAAAATATGATTTATCTGTAAAACATTTCCCACATTCTAAACATGAATACGGCTTCTCTCCTGTGTGACTTCTCTCATGTATTACAAGAGCTGGCTTATCTGTAAAACATTTCCCACATTCTGAACATGAATACGGCTTCTCTCCAGTGTGAGTTCTATTATGTATAAGAAGATACGATTTGTTTTTAAAACATTTCCCACATTCTGAACATTTATATGATTTTTCTCTTGTGTGACTTCGCTCGTGTATAACAAGACTGGAATATTTTGTAAAACATTTTCCACATTGTGAACACGAACACTCTTTTCTTGTGTGACTTCTCTCATGTGTTGCCAACTGTGATTTTACTGTAAATAATTTCCCACATGCAGGACATGGATACGGCCCCTTTCCTGTGTGAGTTTCCTGATGTATAACAAGATCTGCTTTTTGAGCAAAACGTTCTCCACATCTTGAGCATGAATATGGATTCTCTCCTATGTGCATTCTCTCATGAGACACGAGTTCTGACTTATCTGTAAAACATTTCCCACATAGTGAGCATGAATACTTCTCCTCTGTGTGACTTCTTCTGTGGGTTATAAGATCTGAATTTTTTGTAAACACTTTCTTACATTCACCACAATGAAACCTTTTCCCTTCTCTCTGATCTGTCCTTGTGGTAACAACCTGTGATGGGTCAGAAGAAGGTTCCCCATGATTAGGGGCATTATAGGATAGATCTGTACTGTGAGGTCCTGGATGTACAGTAAGGGGAAGGAAGTCATCTCCTGGGGAGTGCTGCATGAGATCTTCATCTTCTATTTTACAATTAAATAATAACACATCCGTATGGGAATTTTCTGTTAAGAATAAAGATTTATTCTGTTTTATTATTTTTTTTCAAAACAAAGACAAAATTTACAATATTCCTTATAAACTACAAACACACTAAGTTCTGACACAGTTATATAGCAGTAAGGAGAAGTATAAGTCATTACTCAGGTCCTGACTATACATAACACAGGGGATCACTGGGGCCTGAAGGGTTACTGTGATGTAGATCTAAGGTGGAGCCTCCCCTAAAGACACCTCTGACTTCCCTCTGTAAATCTATTAGTACATACCTGGGGTAACACCTCCTGGGATTATTACATACCTGGGGTAACACCTCCCGGGATTATTACATACCTGGGGTAACACCTCCCGGGATTATTACATACCTGGGGTAACACCTCCTGGAATTTCCTCCTTCACTTCCCTCATACACGGGTGATGGCCGCTCATCCTCTCTTCTTCATCCTCCACTTTATTATTAGTCAGATCTCCCCCCTGATGTGACATATAGAACAATTCACTACAATACAGCAGACAGGAGGAGCAACAGAGACCCCCAAAATCTACCCCCACATCTATGACTGCAGGACCCCCCTATAGAGATATAGGATCAGCCTCATCTACCTGATGCTTCTCTGGGACATTTCCCTCTGGACAGTCCTGGGAATACAGAGGACGGGGACACCTCTCGGGTGGATTTCTATCACTGACTCCATCTGTAGGGAACACACAGGGAATGAATACATCACCTCCTGTATATCCATCTGTAGGGGGGAACACACAGGGACTGAGTACATCACCTCCTGTATATCCATCTGTAGGGAACACACAGGGAATGAATACATCACCTGCTGGATAGATTTCTATGTTACTAGGTAGTGAGAGTGATATCTATATATAAGTCTCTTCTTACCTTGTGATGTTGGGGGCCGGTGATCCCCCATCATGACTATGTCCTGGTACAGATCCTTGTGTCCTTCTATATACTCCCACTCCTCCATGGAGAAATAGACAGTGACGTCCTGACACCTTATAGGAACCTGACACACACAATGATACAGTCATCAGCAGAGCCCTCCCTTATTGTATAATGTCCCAGCATTCCCAGCAGTGTCACCTCTCCAGTCAGCAGCTCAGTCATCCTGGTGGTCAGTTCTAGGATCTTCTGCTCATGTATCAGTGAATGAGGTGGAGGCTCCTCGGGGGTGGGGCTCTGGGTGGTGCCCGATCCTCCTGACACACGGGGGGTCACACACTCACCAGACCACTTCTTCACTACTGTGTAATCCTGTGTATGGTGAGACACTGATCACTACAGACATTCTAAGAATCCGCCCCCTTTCCAGTCATTTCCGGGATTATTTCTAGGGATAAGACGTCATGTGACCTCTCACCTCTCCGGTTATCAGGTGGATTATCTCTAGGGTGAGGTGTAATATCCTGGCAGCCATGTGCTTTCTGGCCTTCTCCATCCTTGTTGGGTCATTGGTGAAGAGGACCATGGCCTTCAGAGAAAACGTTTGGTTACATGTCTGTCTGGTTCCTTCTCTATTACTCTGTGTAAGATATTAGTGAATATAAAGCCGGAGAATCCTTCCATGTGTCATCACCAATATGGCGGACATGATCAGGCCGGAGTAATGTGGAGGCTGATGGAGCTGCAGATCCAGGCCCCTTCCTGAAAATAGGCCCAACTTCTCAGTTAAAAAAAAAAAAAGAATATTTTTTCACATATATATTTTTCCTTATGCGCTGATCACCCGTCTGACACCCGCACTTGGACTCGCAGATCGAGCACTTACATTTCTGTGAGATGAGCGGTGCAGCTCCGACACCACCCCCTGTCAGCTGATATAGTGGAAGGGTGTGAGCTCTTCCCCTACAGAGCACACAGCGAGACAGGGGGAGAAAGCGCAACTGTGCGTCAGTAGCCATCAAGCTCCACCCCCTGACCCGTTGGCTCCGCCCCAACTCTTTAGCTCTATCACTTGTATGCTCTGAGTATCTCTCTTGCAGTTTGGGGGTTGGCAGACACACGACCCCTGACCTTAGCAACCGACTGTGAACATAAAATTGACACCGTTAGTTCCCGGTATTAGCTGCGGCCTCTAACTGGCGATTCCAGCCGGGGGGCGGCGCGGTACGGAGCAGGATGACATCACAATTCCATACGGCCTGGGAAGGGGTTAAAGAGGAACTCTCTTCCACTCCAAGCCTTATTATGGGAGGCTGAAGAGCTGTTCTGCTGTGTAACTCTACAGACCCAGATGGAACGTAGAGTTCACACCCGGCGCTACGTCCACACCCGCCGCTACGCCCACCCCCGCCGCTACGCCCACACATGTTCTCTACTGTATATAGTGGTTTTATATAATAACAGGGTGATGGTATTAGTGTAGTAGTATTATGTCGTCCGTGTGTGGAGGTATTTTATGTTTCTTAATGCCAACCTGTGAGAAAATCCTGTGTGCGCCCCTGTTGGGCGGCAGTGCATACACTATATACATCATGACTTACTGAGGAGTCTGACATCATTATGTGGGCATTTAATGGGTACTGAGTAGTCTGACATCATTATGTGGGCATTTAATGGGTACTGAGTAGTCTGACATCATTATGTGGGCATTTAATGGGGTACTGAGTAGTCTGACATCATTATGTGGGCATTTAACGGGGTACTGAGTAGTCTGACATCATTATGTGGGCATTTAATGGGGTACTGAGGAGTCTGACATCATTATGTGGGCATTTAATGGGGTACTGAGGAGTCTGACATCATTATGTGGGCATTTAATGGGGTACTGAGGAGTCTGACATCATTATGTGGGCATTTAATGGGGTACTGGGGAGTCTGACATCATTATGTGGGCATTTAATGGGGTACTGAGGAGTCTGACATCATTATGTGGGCATTTAACGGGGTACTGAGGAGTCTGGCATCATTATGTGGGCATTTAACGGGGTACTGAGTAGTCTGACATCATTATGTGGGCATTTACTGGGGTACTGAGGAGTCTGACATCATTATGTGGGCATTTAATGGGGTACTGGGGAGTCTGACATCATTATGTGGGCATTTAATGGGGTACTGGGGAGTCTGACATCATTATGTGGGCATTTAATGGGGTACTGGGGAGTCTGACATCATTATGTGGGCATTTAATGGGGTACTGAGAAGTCTGACATCATTATGTGGGCATTTAATGGGGTACTGAGGAGTCTGGCATCATTATGTGGGCATTTAGAGAAATGCCCTCTTTTCACTTCAGCCCCTGCCTTCTTAAATGTCTGTGCATGTCCCTACCTACCTATCTGGAAAAATGTGGAGCCTAAAGCCATGTTCACACAGCAGAATGTCCACCTACCACCACAATCCGGATTCCATTGTCCACAAAAACATTCAACCTGTTCAATGTTTATGTGGATTCCGCAATGTAATGCATTGCCGTCTATGAAATATCCACATTCCCGAGCATCCTAGAGCAGGCGCTTTGATGTCTGTGGAACGTTCGCACGGAAATTTTCTGTGTGGACATTCCACCAACTCTACAACATGTTTGTCCTGCAGATGCTGAAGAGGTGACATATGGTTGTAAAAAGTGGCCATGGCGGTCTGAGACGCATGGAGATAAAAAGGAAAGAGGACGACGCTGATCAGAGAAGATGTAATTGTGAGTCATTAGATGTAACTTATCCCTTATATGGTATACGGATCCTGTGTACAGCTGGTATATAGCTCTATATAGTTCTGTATATAATCACTGATATGGTATATAGATCCTGTGTACAGATGGTATATACCTCTATATGGTTCTGTATATAATCACTTATATGGTTTACCGATCCTGTGTACAACTGGTATATACCTCTATATGGTCCAGTATATATTCACTTATATGGTATACAGATCCTGTGTACAGCTGGTTTATACCTCTATAGGTTCCTGTATATTATCACTTATATGGTATACAGCTCCTGTGTACAGCTGGTATCTACCTCTATATGGTCCTGTATATAATCACTAATATGATATACAGATCCTGAGTACACCTAGTATCTATCTCTATATGGTCACATTGTATAATCACTTATATGGTATATAGCTTCTGTGTACAGCTGGTATCTACCTCTATATGGTTCTGTATATAATCACTTATATGGTATACAGATCCTGTGTACACCTGGTATCCACCTTAGACCTAGATCCTGTATAAAATAATTTATTTACAGGTAATGGTAACTATATGGACTATAGCTAGCTACCAGCCTACCTACCCATCTAACAACCCAGCTACCTACATAAATACCTACCTAGCAAGCTAATAACAATCTACCTGCCTGCCTGGCTACCCACCTTTTTCACAATCTGTGTATCATGCTGCATTGCACATATTGTACGTAAATGGAGGTGCACTGCAACCCACAAATGGCTGTCCGGTCACAGCCACTTGTGGGCCTTTTAAAATACTCAGCACCAGGATCCTAATGATACTCCTAATCCAGCCCTGGAGATGAACGGTCTCCTCCACTGCTGGGGGGGGGGGGGGGTTAGTAGAAGCTTTATGACATCAATCTATAGAGGATTTACAGAAATCTCATCTACCTGATGATCCGGGGGGACATTCTGTGTCTCCTCTGGACAATCCTGGGAATATAGAGGATGGGGACATCTCTCTGGTGGATTCCTCTGACTGGACCAATCTATAGGAAATATACACAGTGACTGAATACATTGTATATGTGATGATCACATGATGGGGGGTCTAGGGGACCCTCACCCCTGGTCTCCTCTACAATCAGGAAGGTCTCCTCTTACCCAGTGGTGATGTTGGGGGCCGGTGATCCCCCGTCATGACTATGTCCTGGTACAGATCCTTGTGTCCTTCTACATACTCCCACTCCTCCATGGAGAAATAGACAGTGACGTCCTGACACCTTATAGGAACCTGACACACACAATGATACAGTCATCAGCAGAGCCCTCCCTTATTGTATAATGTCCCAGCATTCCCAGCAGTGTCACCTCTCCAGTCAGCAGCCTACCCCTCCCTCCTGACAAATCCAGCAGTGCTCACCTCTCCAGTCATCAGCCTACCCCTCCCTCCTGACACCTCCAGCAGTGTCACCTCTCCAGTCATTAGCCTACCCCTCCCTCCTGACACCTCCAGCAGTGTCACCTCTCCAGTCATCAGCCTGCCCCTCCCTCCTGACACCTCCAGCAGTGTCACCTCTCCAGTCATCAGCCTACCCCTCCCTCCTGACACCCCCAGCAGTGCTCACCTCTCCAGTCATCAGCCTGCCCCTCCCTCCTGACACCTCCAGCAGTGCTCACCTGTCCAGTCATCAGCCTTCCCCTCCCTCCTGACACCCCCAGCAGTGCTCACCTCTCCAGTCATCAGCCTGCCCCTCCCTCCTGACACCTCCAGCAGTGTCACCTCTCCAGACATCAGCCTGCCCCTCCTTCCTGACACCTCCAGCAGTGCTCACCTCTCCAGTCATCAGCCTGCCCCTCCCTCCTGACACCCAGCAGTGCTCAACTCTCAAGTCATCAGCCGGCCCCTCCCTCCTGACACCCCCAGCAGTGCTCACCTCTCCAGTCATCAGCCTGCCCCTCCCTCCTGACACCTCCAGCAGTGCTCACCTCTCCAGTCATCAGCCTGCCCCTCCCTCCTGACACCTCCAGCAGTGCTCACCTCTCCAGACATCAGCCTGCTCCTCCCTCCTGACACCTCCAGCAGTGCTCACCTCTCCAGTCATCAGCCTGCCCCTCCCTCCTGACACCTCCAGCAGTGCTCACCTCTCCAGTCATCAGCCTACCCCTCCCTCCTGACACCTCCAGCAGTGTCACCTCTCCAGTCATCAGCCTACCCCTCCCTCCTGACACCCCCAGCAGTGCTCACCTCTCCAGTCATCAGCCTGCCCCTCCCTCCTGACACCTCCAGCAGTGCTCACCTCTCCAGTCAGCAGCCTGCCCCTCCCTCCTGACACCTCCAGCAGTGCTCACCTCTCCAGTCATCAGCCTGCCCCTCCCTCCTGACACCTCCAGCAGTGTCACCTCTCCAGACATCAGCCTGCCCCTCCTTCCTGACGCCTCCGGCAGTGCTCACCTCTCCAGTCATCAGCCTGCCCCTCCCTCCTGACACCCCCAGCAGTGCTCACCTCTCCAGTCATCAGCCTTCCCCTCCCTCCTGACACCCCCAGCAGTGCTCACTTCTCCAGTCATCAGCCTGCCCCTCCCTCCTGACACCTCCAGCAGTGTCACCTCTCCAGACATCAGCCTGCCCCTCCTTCCTGACGCCTCCGGCAGTGCTCACCTCTCCAGTCATCAGCCTGCCCCTCCCTCCTGACACCCCCAGCAGTGCTCACCTCTCCAGTCATCAGCCTGCCCCTCCCTCCTGACACCCCCAGCAGTGCTCACCTCTCCAGTCATCAGCCTGCCCCTCCCTCCTGACACCTCCAGCAGTGCTCACCTCTCCAGTCATCAGCCTGCCCCTCCCTCCTGACACCTCCAGCAGTGCTCACCTCTCCAGTAATCAGCCTGCTCCTCCCTCCTGACACCTCCAGCAGTGCTCACCTCTCCAGTCATCAGCCTGCCCCTCCCTCCTGACACCTCCAGCAGTGCTCACCTCTCCAGTCATCAGCCTGCCCCTCCCTCCTGACACCCCCAGCAGTGCTCACCTCTCCAGTCAGCAGGTCGGCCATCTTGTTGATGAGTTCCAGGATCTCCTGATGACTGTTTCCCTTATGTATCAGTGAGTGAGGTGGAGGCAGCGATATAGGAACCTGCTCCCTGCTCCATCCTTCCCCCTCTTCTGTCTTCACTACCATGTAATCCTGTGTATGGAGGAGACATTGATGTCACTTTATCCCTTCACCTCTCCAGCCATGTCCATGGTTTAGAGATAGAAGAGACGGGACATGATCTCCAGAATCCCTCACCTCTCCGCTCAGCAGGGACATGATCTCTAGGGCCACGTGTAATATTCTCTCCTCCATCACATCCAGGTCCTTCTCCATCCTTAGGGGGCAGTCAGGAGAAGAAAGGGAGACCCCCAATGGAGACCTCCCCCTGGAGAGTGTATATAAAGACAAGCTGTAAGACACTTTATGGTGACTCCACATATATGGCCCCTATTATATATATATATATATATATATATATATATATATATATATATATATATATATATATATAGAAGAGATAACAGTATATACACATATATGGCCCCTATTATATATATACACAGAAGAGATAACAGTATATACACATATATGGCCCCTATTATATATATACAGAAGAGATAACAGTATATACACATATATGGCCCCTATTATATATATACAGAAGAGATAACAGTATATACACATATATGGCCCCTATTATATATATACAGAAGAGATAACAGTATATACACATATATGGCCCCTATTATATACAGCCCCCCCTCCCCCCCATACAGAGCACAAATAACCAAAGCCCCTACACCTCCCCCATACAGGAGCCAAAGACAAGGACCAGTCATTACTAGAAGACTCATCCTGCTAGAACAACAACCGTCATATGGCGAGAAATCACCAAGTTATTGTGCAAAATACTAAAAGGTAAAAAGGCAAAAACATGTTTGATATGAGAGGATTCATACCGAGCCCAGGATAGGGGGGAAATAGATTTACAGGTTATTACAGGAAAATGCAAGGAAAATAACGGCGCAATTCTTGGATTTATTATTATTATTATTATTTACATTGTTTTAAGAAAAGTGAATTATCTATAAATACAAGGAGAAAGAAATTACAACAGTATAAACAACTGTATAATATATATATATAGGATAAACAAGATAATATCAGTATATACAACTCTATAATATATATATACAGGGACAAAGAGATAATAACAGTATATACAACTCTATAATATATATATACACAGGGATAGAGAGATAGTAACAGTATATACAACTCTATAATATATATATACACAGGGATAGAGAGATAATAACAGTATATACAACTCTATAATATATATACACAGGGATAGAGAGATAACAGTATATACAACTCTATAATATATATATACACAGGGATAGAGAGATAATAACAGTATATACAACTCTATAATATATATATACACAGGGATAGAGAGATAATAACAGTATATACAACTCTATAATATATATATACACAGGGATAGAGAGATAGTAACAGTATATACAACTCTATAATATATATATACACAGGGATAGAGAGATAATAACAGTATATACAACTCTATAATATATATACACAGGGATAGAGAGATAACAGTATATACAACTCTATAATATATATATACACAGGGATAGAGAGATAATAACAGTATATACAACTCTATAATATATATACACAGGGATAGAGAGATAATAACAGTATATACAACTCTATAATATATATATACACAGGGATAGAGAGATAATAACAGTATATACAACTCTATAATATATATATATACACAGGGATAGAGAGATAACAGTATATACACATCATATATATCACTACACAATATAACAATAATATAATTCTCTCCTCACCACCGACCTCTCAGAATATAGAAGATTACAGGTGTCTTAAGGACCTTTGGTGATTGATCATGTGATCAGTCACATGAGTGGGAGGAGTCACGTTTCAGGGTGTACAGTACAGCTAACTGAACTAAAGGACCTTTAATGATGTCAGGATCATGTGATCAGTCACATGGGTG
Organism: Hyla sarda; assembly: GCF_029499605.1. Taxonomy (NCBI): domain Eukaryota; kingdom Metazoa; phylum Chordata; class Amphibia; order Anura; family Hylidae; genus Hyla; species Hyla sarda. The sequence continues at coordinate 1,579,651 of NC_079190.1, forward strand.
GGAGGAGTCAGGCTACAACCTACATGAGAAGACACCATGGAGACATTTATCATTGTGGTATAAGTGAAGTATTTTCTACACCTTTTGCGCTGTAATGTGCAGGAGAACCAGATATATTAATGGTCGCAGGGCATTCAATACGTTTTGTGCCGGTCGCATATTCTCAAATTTCTCTCTTCACATACAACAAAAAACTAAGAAAAGTCTGGGCTGGTGGAGTTTAGAGACTTTTCAGTGGTTTTGCGCCTTTTTTGCGCCTTTTTTGTTCATTTTCACAAAACGGCACAGTTCATAAAACCCGTCCATATCATGTGTATTGTCAAAATCAGCAGAAATGTGTAAACCAAAAGGCGCAAAAAAGGTGCAAATAAACCCTGTTTGCACCTTTTTTGTGCCTTTTCTAGACACAAAAAACTGTTTAACCCCTTAAGGACACACACTGATCTCTTATACTGATCATTGTTATCCAATAGGAGACTATAACACTGCACACACTGATCTCTTATACTGATCATTGTTATCCCATAGGAGACTATAACACTGCACACACTGATCTCTTATACTGATCATTGTTATCCCATAGGAGACTATAACACTGCACACACTGATCTCTTATACTGATCATTATTATCCCATAGGAGACTATAACACTGCACACACTGATCTCTTATACTGATCATTGTTATCCCATAGGGACCTATAACACTGCACACACTGATCTCTTATACTGATCATTGTTATCCCATAGGGACCTATAACACTGCACACACTGATCTCTTATACTGATCATTATTATCCCATAGGGACCTATAACACTGCACACACTGATCTCTTATACTGATCATTGTTATCCCATAGGAGACTATAACACTGCACACACTGATCTCTTATACTGATCATTGTTATCCCATAGGGACCTATAACACTGCACACACTGATCTCTTATACTGATCATTGTTATCCCATAGGAGACTATAATGCTGCACACACTGATCTCTTATACTGATCATTGTTATCCCATAGGAGACTATAATGCTGCACACACTGATCTCTTATACTGATCATTGTTATCCCATAGGAGACTATAACACTGCACACACTGATCTCTTATACTGATCATTATTATCCCATAGGAGACTATAACACTGCACACACTGATCTCTTATACTGATCATTATTATCCCATAGGGACCTACAACACTGCACACACTGATCTCTTATACTGATCATTGTTATCCCATAGGGACCTATAACACTGCACACACTGATCTCTTATACTGATCATTGTTATCCCATAGGAGACTATAACACTGCACACACTGATCTCTTATACTGATCATTATTATCCCATAGGAGACTATAACACTGCACACACTGATCTCTTATACTGATCATTATTATCCCATAGGGACCTACAACACTGCACACACTGATCTCTTATACTGATCATTGTTATCCCATAGGGACCTATAACACTGCACACACTGATCTCTTATACTGATCATTATTATCCCATAGGGACCTATAACACTGCACACACTGATCTCTTATACTGATCATTGTTATCCCATAGGGACCTATAACACTGCACACACTGATCTCTTATACTGATCATTATTATCCCATAGGGACCTATAACACTGCACACACTGATCTCTTATACTGATCATTATTATCCCATAGGAGACTATAACACTGCACACACTGATCTCTTATACTGATCATTATTATCCCATAGGGACCTATAACACTGCACACACTGATCTCTTATACTGATCATTGTTATCCCATAGGGACCTATAACACTGCACACACTGATCTCTTATACTGATCATTATTATCCCATAGGGACCTATAACACTGCACACACTGATCTCTTATACTGATCATTGTTATCCCATAGGGACCTATAACACTGCACACACTGATCTCTTATACTGATCATTGTTATCCCATAGGAGACTATAATGCTGCACACACTGATCTCTTATACTGATCATTGTTATCCCATAGGAGACTATAATGCTGCACACACTGATCTCTTATACTGATCATTGTTATCCCATAGGAGACTATAACACTGCACACACTGATCTCTTATACTGATCATTGTTATCCCATAGGAGACTATAACACTGCACACACTGATCTCTTATACTGATCATTGTTATCCCATAGGAGACTATAACACTGCACACACTGATCTCTTATACTGATCATTGTTATCCCATAGGGACCTATAACACTGCACACACTGATCTCTTATACTGATCATTGTTATCCCATAGGAGACTATAACACTGCACACACTGATCTCTTATACTGATCATTATTATCCCATAGGGACCTACAACACTGCACACACTGATATCTTATACTGATCATTGTTATCCCATAGGGACCTATAACACTGCACACACTGATCTCTTATACTGATCATTATTATCCCATAGGGACCTATAACACTGCACACACTGATCTCTTATACTGATCATTGTTATCCCATAGGGACCTATAACACTGCACACACTGATCTCTTATACTGATCATTATTATCCCATAGGGACCTATAACACTGCACACACTGATCTCTTATACTGATCATTGTTATCCCATAGGAGACTATAACACTGCACACACTGATCTCTTATACTGATCATTGTTATCCCATAGGGACCTATAACACTGCACACACTGATCTCTTATACTGATCATTGTTATCCCATAGGGACCTATAACACTGCACACACTGATCTATTACATTGATCAGTGGTTTCTCATAGGAAACCAGTGATCGATGATTCTGCCGCTTGACTGCTCATGCCTGGATCTCAGGCACTGAGCAGTCATTCGACTATCGGACAGCGAGGAGGCAGGTAGGGACCCTCCAGCAGTCTTGTAAGCTGTTCGGGGTGCCGCAATTTCACCGCGGCTATCCCGAACAGCTCCCTGAGCTAACCGGCATACTTTCACTTTCACTTTAGACGCGGCGTTCAACTTTGAACGCCGCGTCTAAAGGATTAATAGCGCACAGCAGCGCGATCAATGCGCGCGCTATTAGCCACGGGTCCCTGCCGTGGCCCCGCATTATAGATCGGGATTACCAGTACGTCATGAGTCCTTAAGGGGTTAAAGGCAATGATAAATGCCTGCAATCCTCTCTCTATAGAACTATTTATATATGATCCAATAGCGCCCCCGAGTGGTGACAATTATATAATTATAGAGACATCATTTATTATACATTTCATCAATCCTCTCTATAGAACTATTTATATATGACCCAATAGCGCCCCCAAGTGGTGACAATTATATAATTATAGAGACATCATTTATTATACATTTCATCAATCCTCTCTATAGAACTATTTATATATGGACCAATAGCGCCCCCGAGTGGTGACAATTATATAATTATAGAGACATCATTTATTATACATTTCATCAATCCTCTCTCTATAGAACTATTTATATATGATCCAATAGCGCCCCCGAGTGATGACAATTATATAATTATAGAGACATCATTTATTATACATTTCATCAATCCTCTCTATAGAACTATTTATATATGGACCAATAGCGCCCCCGAGTGGTGACCATTATATAATTATAGAGACATCATTTATTATACATTTCATCAATCCGCTCTCTATAGAACTATTTATACTATGGACCAATAGCGCCCCCGAGTGGTGACAATTGCTGGAGTTTACCTGTAGCACACACATAGGACTTGCTGCTTTACTTCTCTAGCCAATCACAGCACATCACCTACTCTTCTCTGCTGTGCAATGACATAGTGCTTATGAAAGGGCACTGAACAGGCTGGCACTGTGCTGGGCTGATGATTTACGTAGTACAGTACTATAGATGGTATGTGGGTGCAGCACCAGTAGTTAGCGGCTGTTTACATGCAGCATGTCTCGCTGTTTACCTTTGCAAGCCGCACACTCAGCTCCCTCCCCTCGTTACAGGCTCCAGACGTCCTTTTTTTACTGTCGCAGGCAGCAACAGTTTCTGCTGTACCACTTTAGGATTCTGTGCATGTCTCTGATCCTCATCCTCATCCCTCTCCAATCCCTGCCAGGCACCACCTATATTATAGTGCTCCTCCCATCCTGAGTAATATTGTAGTTCTGAGAAGTGAAGGTGTCTGATCTCTGTCCTGTTCCTCAGTACCCGTGTCTTACCTTCGCCTGATATCCTGACCCTCCCTCTGTATGATCCCTTTGTACCTTGCAGATTCTACAGTGTGTGACCCGGACTGTCCACCATGCCTGTGCTCTCATAAAGCCGGCTACCACCTGGCTGCATCTGAGCTCTCTCAGATCTTCTACACTGAATCCAGTTCTAGCTACCCCCCGGCTGCACTTGTACATACACAGCTCTGCTGCACAACCAGCTCTGTTTGCTACACCTGCCTGTACCCTCGGTGCTTGGCACCAGGGCATTCTGGCCTGCCAGGCTAGCCACCACCTAACCGTGATCACTCTTGCACAAGTGGTATATCCCCTGCAGCTTCTGCATCCAGGAGCGAGATATAGGGTCCCAAAGTTAAACCAGTAGATGTTCCAAGAGCTACAAGGCCATAACGACCACCAGGACTTCCTGCTGCAGTGCCTGAACACGATTAGCTACAAATGCACCATCCGCACCACAGGCTCCAGAAATGCCTGTGATATCAGTAGCTCTGTGTGCACTTAATGGCCGGTGACAATATGAAGTCCTGCAGAGGATTCCTGAATCAGTGACTGACCCACTAAGTGGAGCACGGTGACAACTTCCCATCTGAACATACATCATAGTCACCCTCCTCTCTGGAGAAGCTCTTCTCTGGGCCAACCCTCTATGAGAGCAAAGTGGTCCTAAGACTGCCGACCTTCAGACCTTGGGTGTCTTTCGCAAAGTGTTTGGGACACCAGGCCATGCCTCATCTGCTACTTCCAGGATCTATGACGGTGGGATTATACGCTTTATAGTTCAGCACTCTGGCAAGTTATCCTGGATGAAAAAGCCCAGTTGGTCGTTTTCTGTGAGGGTCTCAGTGACCAAATTAAAAACAAGCTGGCTGGAAGGGTCTCTCTCTCTCTCTCTCTGGTCTGATTCCCTTGGCCACACGCAGAGCAGTAGAATGTTGCTTTCCTGCTTTCCACTGGCTACTACAATTCCTACTAGTCCACCATTGCCTGCTGTCCTGTCCACTGGCAACTACAACTCCTACTAGTCCACCATTGCCTGCTGTCCACTGGCTACTACAACTCCTACTAGTCCACCACTGCCTGATGTCCAATGGCTACAACTCCTACTAGTCCACCATTGCCTGCTGTCCAATGGCTACTACAACTCCTACTAATCCACCACTGCCTGCTGTACGCTGGATACTACAACTCCTACTAATCCACCACTGCCTGCTGTCCAATGGCTACTACAACTCCTACTAGTCCACCACTGCCTGCTGTACGCTGGATACTACAACTCCTACTAGTCCACCACTGCCTGCTGTACGCTGGATACTACAACTCCTACTAATCCACCACTGCCTGCTGTCCAATGGCTACTACAACTCCTACTAGTCCACCACTGCCTGCTGTACGCTGGATACTACAACTCCTACTAGTCCACCACTGCCTGCTGTACGCTGGATACTACAACTCCTACTAGTCCACCACTGCCTGCTGTCCACTGGCTACTACAACTCTCACCAGTCCACCACCCTTGCTGCTACCGCTACTACTGACCAGGCCTACACATACACAACCCATGATTCCCAAATAAGGTATCAATTTTTTCAGCTTTTTATACATAAGCTATTTCTTCATTATTTTGGACACCAATTCTGTTGCTTCTCCCAAAAGGAGAATTTTTTGAATGAATGGAAAGAGCTATTGTGTCTCCGATACGTCTGTGTACATTATAACACCGGCAACGTCTGCCAACACCCAGGGATTCTTTATGTAGCTTTATTTTAGTGTGAAGAAGCCTGAAAATCTGCAAGCGCATTAGTCAAGCTGTTAGATACCATTGGGTACCACATGTCACATAACTGAGCATTCCTAGCAGTGTTATACAGAGGTTTACAGATACCAGTGTAATACAGGGGTTTACAGATCCCAGTGTTATACAGGGGTTTACAGATCCCAGTGTTATACAGGGGTTTACAGATCCCAGTGTTATACAGGGGTTTACAGCTCTCTGTGTTATACAGGAATTTACAGCTCTCAGTGTTATACAGAGGTTTACAGCTCTCAATGTTATGCAGAGGTTTGCAGCTCTCAGTGTAACAGGGGTTTACAGCTCTTACACAGGGGTTTACAGCTCTCAGTATTATACAGGGGTTTACAGCGCTCAGTGTTATACAAGGGTTTACAGCGCTCAGTGTTATACAGAGGTTTACAGCTCTAAGTGTTATACAGAGGTTTGCAGCTCTCAGTGTAATACAGGGGTTTACAGCTCTTACACAGGGGTTTACAGCTCTCAGTATTATACAGGGGTTTACAGCGCTCAGTGTTATACAGAGGTTTACAGCTCTCAATGTTATACAGGGGTTTGCAGCGCTCAGTGTTATAAAGGGGTTACAGCTCTCAATGTTATACAAAGGTTTACAGCTCTCTCTGTTATACAAGGGTTTACAGCTCTCAGTGTTATACAGAGGTTTACAGCGCTTAGTGTTATACAGAGGTTTACAGCTCTTCGTGTTATACAGGGGTTTACAGCTCTCTGTGTTATACAGGAATTTACAGCTCTCAGTGATATACAGGGGTTAACATATTGAGCAGTTGATGTGTATAGAAGTATTTACATAATATCCCCATTTACCTCCAGGACACCTGATACATTTACTGGGCCAAACAGATTTCTAGTGCCCACACCATCTTCATCAGGGGACAGCTGTAATATACTTCTACTACAATGGCCAATGTTGGAGATAATAAGATTACAGAGAGGGTCCTGCCCAGAAGGGCTTATAACTCACAACAGTGGTATCAAACTGTGGCCCTCCAGATGTTGCAAAAATTCAACTCCCAGCATGCCCGGACAGCCAACGGCTGTCCGGGCATGCTGGGGGTTGAAGTTTTGCAACATCTGGAGGGCCACTGCTTGAGACCACTGCCCTACAAGATAATGGCCACTCCCACCACTACACCCTTGCGATGATCATGGGCCATTGATGCGTTTCCAAGACATCTGGAGTCCTATCAAAGTCGTTCTTGTGCCTCTCCTGACTGCCTCCTGACTATTCACCGCCTCATATTGTATCCGGTATCACAATATAAAATATCTTTTTTTTTTTTTTTTATGATCACAAAAACACAAGAGCTTATTCCATATGTGAATTCTCACGACCAAGTTCCAAAATTTGATTTCTTTCAAAAGCATTTCCCTCATTTTGTGTTATTTTTATCACGTGTAACAAAATATACTTTAGTTTAATCCCTTGAGGACAAGGGTATTTTTTTTTTTCATATTTGCACTTTCATTTTTTCTTCCTCACTTCTAGTAGCCATAACTTTTTCAATGTCCCCCCTACAGACCTATATGAGGGCTTGTTTTTTCCGCCACCAATTGTACTTTGTCATGACTTCACTTATTTTACAGTAAAATCTATGACAAAACAGGAAAAAATTTATTTTGTGGGTAAAATTGAAAAAAAAAAAAGTTCACTTTTTCATTAAAAATGGCACATTAGGGTTCAATTACTAATGTGATCCCGACTTTTTTTTTTTTTCTCGGGTTTGGCGCCCAAATTGTGTTGTATGTTTCGTGCGCCAGATTTTTCGACCCAAAAACCCAACCAATTGATCATTAAAAAAAAACAAGCAAAAAATAAAAAATGTCAGGGAAAGGGGGTGTCCATGAGAGTTTTGGAAAATCAAAAACATATTTACTAAAGTGTCCACATAAAATGTGCTCAGAGCTTGTGTAAAAAAATGCAAAACGTAGGAAAAAATTGGTAGAAAACCATTAAAAAAATTTATAAAAAAAAATATTAAACGGGGAAAAAAAACACAAATGAAAACTACACTCCACTTTTCGTAAATGATGCCCTAACTTTATTCTGAAGGTTCATACGATTACGATATAAAAAAACTATATAAATCCCAATTTATATAGGTTTTGTTTTATTTTACTACTTTTTAAAAATTTTACTTTTTGTATGATCATACATAATATTGTCCTCTTCTGACCTCTATAACTTTTACTTCTCCGTATACGCGGCTGTATCAGGGTCATTTATTTGCCCCATGATCTGTAGTTTTTATTGGTCCAATTTTTGTTTTGATTGGGTTTTTGATCAGTTTTTATAAATTTTTGTCTGCTACATGAAGTGACCAAAAATCTGAAATTTTGGACTGAGGTATTTTTTTTTTTTTTTTACATATACGCCATTGACCGTGCGGTTTCATTAACAGTGTATTTTTATAGTTCGGACATTATCGTACGCAGCGATACTACATTTTTTGTTTTTGTTTACATCATTTTATTAAAAAAATGGTAACAGGGGGGGGGGGTGATTCAAACTTTTATTCACATTTATTAAAGGGGTACTCCACTGGAAAACATTTCCTTTTAAATCAACTGGTGCCAGAAAGTTAAATAGATTTGTAAATTACTTCTATTTAAAAAAAAAAAAAAAACAATACTTCCAGTACTTATCAGCTGCTGTATGCTCCACAGGAAGTTCTTTTCTTTTTGAATTTCCTTTCGGTCTGATCACAGTGCTCTCCGCTGACACCTCAGTCCATGTCAGGAACTGTCCTGAGCAAAAGAGGTTTGCTATAGGAATTTTCTCCTTCCCTGGTCAGTAAATTACAAATCTGTTTAAGTTTCTTGCACCAGTTGATTTAAAAGATAATGTTTTCCAGTGGAGTACCCCTTTAACTTTTTTGACACCTTTGTCACTATTACATGTAATCCCTTAGATTGCATATACTGAACAGTGCTATGCCATAGTACAGCACAGATCTGTGTTATTGGTGCCTCATTGCTCCAGCTCGCCATGGCTGACTGGAGCAAGGGGCCCTCCCGCCGTCCTCTCAGATGATCAGGACACACCACAGGTGTCCCGATCAACATCCCAACAAGATGCTTCTCTTGTGTAACAAAAGATGCTTAAGATATAAAACATTTTCCTCATTCTAAACATGAATATTTGAGTTTTCTCAAATGTTTGAACATGTAATTTGCTTAGAAAACATTTTTCATATTCTGCACATGAATAAGGCTTCACTCCTGTGTGCATTCTCTGATGCTTGATGGAAAACATTTCCCACATTCAGTACATGGATATACATACTTTGTGAGTTTGCTTGTGCTGAATAAGAGCTTTCTTTAGTGATGGGGGGGGGGGGGGCGCAAAACATTTCCCACATTCTGAACATAAATAAAAATCTTCTGCTATGTGCAGTCTCTCATGTGTAAGAAGCTCTTCTTTATCTGTAAAACATTTACCACATAGTGAACATGAATACTTCTCCTCTGTGACTTCTTATTAGTGTTATAAGATCTGAATTTTTTGTAAACTCTTTTTTACATTCACCACAATGAAACCTTTTCCCTTCTCTCTGATCTTTCCTTGCGGTAACAACCTGTGATGGGTCAGAAGGTTCCCCATGATAAGGGGCATTATAGAATAGATCAGTACTGTGAGGTCCTGGATGTACAGTAAGGGGAAGGAGGTTCTCTCCTGGGGAGTGCTGCACAATATCTTCATCTTCAGGATTGAGTGATGACATGAAGTTTCCATCAGCGTCCTTATTGGGATTTTCTATTTAGATAAAAAATTGATTGTGTATTTTTTTTTTTGTTTTGTTTCCTGACCACAAATTCTCAGTATACAAGAAACACACAGTTTCTTATGCCGTTTTATTTCGCCAAAGCCAGAAATGGATACAGCAGGTGTGTGACTCCAACATATGCAGTAGCCCCACCTACTTTGCCTCCTCAGCAGTGAAAGGGTCTGAAAACTTCCCTAATGCATCGTAAGCCATCAATCACAATATAAAGTGCACTCTAGCAGAACTAAAGAAAAAACATGTAAAATGAAATAAATAAAAAATATAATTCACCATTTCAATTCCGAACTTTTAGTTTAATAGTGTTAAAAATAATTCACATACAAGTTCAAGCTATCACCACGACGGTTACCACACATGCAATATAGTTAACATTTTTTTTTTATTATTGTATGGAGAAAACAATATGATAAAAAATAACACAAAAATGGCTAAAAAGTGTTTTCTTCTCATCCCAAAAATATTAAATGTTAGTAAAGAATGTATATGTCGCCTCCCCTCCCCCCCCAAAAAATGGCCCCTTTAAACATTATGATTCACCCTTCATCTCACAAAAGAAAATCCCTTATACAGTTACATCGATAATAAGATTCAAAAAGTTACAACTCTTGTGATGCCCCGAGGGACATCCTCATATATTAACCATTTGTGCTCCAATTGTATCATATAAAGGAGCTGAACACATCACATTTGGCTATCCTATCCCCGTACATTGTTTTATTTATATCGGTTCTCAGTGGGGCTTCTGACGCGGTTTAGGGTCAGTCTGTGTCCGTTTGACAAGTTTTCTTTACGAGGACAGACGCGGACTGTCACATTTTTCTGTCCTGACAGGTAACTTTTTTCTTTACATCCTGACCAGCAGCAGAAGTGGGGTATTTTTGTCTCTGTGAACTGGTGTGATAGATGTATATGTGTGTATATATAAATTTTATATACTGTATATGTAAAATGCCCATTTAAGATGAAGACTCCATACTTCGCTGTTACTTGTCCACTCCTCTCTCCCATCTTGCCCTCACCATCGTGTAGAGGAAACAGCATTCCATGAGGACAATACTACTTCCCCATCTGCTCCTTCCGGTATCACCCCTCCCATCATGTGAATCCTTTTGTACAAACAAGCCCACAAAACTGTACAGGAAAGGCATATCTTTCCCCCTAGCAGGGGTGAGAACTTATGCTAATTACAGAGGTGATATAGCCAAGTGAAGGACTCAATAAAGGCAGAGAAGCATTTGAAACCGACATGGCTCTGTTTGATTTACTTCGCTATACTTCGGTATATAAATTCTGTATACGGATTTGGCAGGGAGTAAGATAGCTACAAGAACACTGATAAAATCTGTATCGCTGGTAGGACAAAAAGAAATTAATTGACCCACATCCCGCCGTCCCTCCACTATAAGAAGGACCCCACCCCAAATGGCAATGTATTGTTTCCTATCCTGCGCAGACAGTAGGACAGGCTGGGAAGTCTTCAGAGACTGTATTGTCTTCATCTTTCCCACTTGGTTATCTACCTGGCTTCAGAGTTCGGTAAGTCGGGGACATCTTCCCCCACATGCTCTCTCTCTCTCTTCGCGGCTGGTCTGGCGTCCCCTTGTTGCGGAGGCCACCAATTCAAAGGAGCTAAAAATCTTCTAATCTCTTCTAATTTTTTGGGGCAGGAACAAGGTGTTGAAAGCTTCCAGGCCTACCTTAAAGGGGTACTCCCGTGGAAACCTTTTTTTTTTTTCTTTAATCAACTGGTGCCAGAAAGTTAAACAGATTTGTAAATCACTTCCATTAAAAAAATCTTAATCCTTCCAGTACTTTTTAGGGGCTGTATACTAAAGAGAAATCCAAAAAAGAAATGCATTTCCTCTGATGTCATGACCATAGTGCTCTCTGCTGACCTCTGCTGTCCATTTAAGGAACTGTCCAGAGCAGGAGAAAATCCCCATAGCAAACATATCCTGCTCTGGACAGTTCCTAAAATGGACAGCAGAGGTCAGCAGAGAGCACTGTGGTCATGACATCAGAGGAAATGCATTTCTTTTTTGGATTTCTCTTTAGTATACAGCCCCTAAAAAGTACTGGAAGGATTAAGATTTTTTTAATAGAAGTGATTTACAAATCTGTTTAACTTTCTGGCACCAGTTGATTTAAAAAAAAAAAAAAAAAGTTTTCCATGGCAGTACCCCTTTAAGTACATGGATTAAAGAGGCTGCCAGAAAATCTTATGTTGCTCAAAGCTTAGCCCCTCCTACATTTGTCAGAGCTCCTCCCCCTTGACCAGATTTGGAGCACAGCCGCCTGGAGTTCACATTCTACCTTCCTGTGGTCTATTCTGGACTCTCTTCTGCAGGAAGTTGTCATCCAATAGGGCAACTTCTTGTTTAAAGGGGTACTCCTTTGCCCCAGCCTTCTGAACATCCGGTTCAGAAGGCTTGGAGCAGCGTTCGCTGCTCCAAGCCTTCTGAACCGGATGTTCAGAAGGCTGGGGCACGAGAGTACCCCTTTATGTCCCCAATTGTGTTGCTGGTTATGGCCTTAGGGAAGTGTTGTTTTTCTTTATCATATCATGATTTAATAATTAATGTTATTTACCTTTTTGCAATAGATTAGAATTTCAATCAGTCTGTCCCACCAGTTCACAGGGGCAGAAATCATTTTTATACTCTTGTAAATCGTTTTTCACATACAGTATAGACCATCAAAGTGGCTTCTGTCCTGAGTGATTTTTTCTCTCATGTGTAAAAAGATTTGATTCATTTCTAAAACATTTCCCACATTCTGAACACGAATACGGCTTCTCTCCTGTGTGATTTCTTTTCTCATGCATATGCAGATTTGATTTGGTCGTAAAAGCCATGGTACATTGTGAACACGGATATGGCTTCTCTCCTGTGTGAGTTCTCTGATGTATATTAAGATGTGATTTCTTTGTAAAGCACTTCCCACATTCTGAACACGAATACGGCTTTTCTCCTGTGTGAATTCTCTGGTGTGTAACAAGGTGTGATTTATTTGTAAAAGATTTACCACATTCTGAACATGAATGTGGCTTTTCCCCTGTGTGTATTCTCTTATGTATTACAAAATATCTTCTATGGGTAAAAGATTTCCCACATTCTAAGCACAAATACTCCTTCTCTCCTGTGTGAATTCTCTTATGATCAATAAGACTTGATTTTTTTGTAAAACATTTCTTACATTCTGAACATGAATGTGTTTTTTCTTCTCTGTGAGTTTTCTTATGTATAGCAAAATATCTTTTATCTGAAAAACATTTCCCACACTCTGAGCAAGAATATTGCTCATCTTCTGTGTGACTTTTCTCATGTGTAAGAAAATATCTTTTATCTCTAAAACCTTTCCCACATACTGAACATGAATACGGCTTTTCTCCTGTGTGATTTTTCTCATGCTCAAGAAGATGCGCCATATTAAAAAAACATTGCCCACATTCTGTACATGAATACTGCTTCTCTTCTGCGTGAGCTCTGATATGTAAAAAATAATCATTTTTTTGTGTAAAACATTTCCCACATTCTGGACATGTCTTTTCCTCCGTGTGACTTCTCTCATGTGCAACAAGATCTGATTTTTCTTTAAAACATAACCCACATTCTGAACATGAATAGGACTTCTCTCCTATGTGACTTCTCTCATGTGCCAAAAGCTGTGATTTTTCTGTAAAACATTTTCCACATGTTGAACATAAATGCGGCTTCTCTACTCTGTGAATTCTCACATGTGTAATAAGATCGGATTTTCTCGTGAAACATTTCCCGCATTCTGGACATGAAAAGGGGTTCTCTCCTGTGTGCCTTCTTTCGTGTATACTAAGATATGGTATTGATGTAAAACGTTTGCCACATACGGGACACGGATATGGCCTCTCTGTTGAGTGAGTTTCCTGATGTTTAAGAAGATCTGTTCTCAGGGCAAAACGTTTCCCACATTGTGAACATGAATATGGATTCTCTCCTGTGTGCATTCTTTCATGTGCCACAAGCTCGGATGTATTCCTAAAACATTTCCCACATAGTGAACATGAATACTTCTCCCCTGTGTGGCTTCTTCTGTGTGTTATAAGGTCTGAGATGTTTGTAAACTCTTTTTTACATTCATCACAATTAAACCGTTTGCCCTTTTTTCTATGTGTACTTGTTGTAAGAACCTGCTCACGGTTATAGGGACTATAGGATAGATCTGTACCGAGAAGACCTGGATGAACATCGAGTGAAAGGAGGTCCTCTCCTAAGGAGTGCAGCGTGACTTCTTCAAGTTCTACTCCAGAATTCAGTGATAACATGAAGTTTCCATCAGTCTCCTTATCGGGATTTTCTGTTTGGAATAAAAAAAATAATAATTCTGTAATTTTGTTGTTTATTATCCACAGTGTAGACAAAGTCAAATATAGATTCAGTAGAAGTCCTTACTTTATATGTCCCAATAAATGGCAATCCACTCCTCCTTGTGCCTTATAAAACTGCATTAAAAGGGTACTCCGCCCCTAGACTTCTTATACCCTATCCAACGGATAAGAGATATGACATCTTATCTTGGGGGGGGGGGGGTGTTGGGGAATTCCGGACGCTGAAACCCCCCCCCCTCCCCGTTATCTCAGGCCCAGCACCCCAGGGTTCTGAATATTTTTGTTCAGAATGATGCTTTTGGGCGCCCATGGTTGTGATGTCCTGACCCCCCCTCTATTCATGTCTATGGGAGGGGGCATGATCCGAAACCAGTGGTCAGACCCGCATCGACCCCCCACAATCCCCCAATCCAAAGCCTCCACCCCCTTTGGATAGGGGATAAGATGGCTAGGGGCAGAGTACCCCCTTTAAGTCCACAAGATGGATCAAGGGTTTATGTATAGTGCCTTGCATAAGTATTTATCCCCTTTGACTTAAGTTTATTTCGTTATCATTTTATGTAATAAACCAACACAAAATAGTCCATTATTTGGAAGGAAAGGGGGGGGGGGGTATTGCATGGAAGAGTAAAAATGTAAAAGAAGAGTGTACATGTATTAGCCCTCTTTACTGTGAAACCCCTAACAAAGATCTGGTGCCACCAATTGCCTTCACAATTCACATGCTAAGTAAATAGGCTCCTCCTGTCTGCAATTTAAATCTTAGTACAAATACATCTGCTCTGTGTTGGCCTCAGAGTTTGTCCAAAGCTTTGAACATCTCACAAAGCAACATAAAATCCATCATCAGAAAATCGAAAGAATATGGCCTTCTATATGGCCTTACTTCTCACTCGAGGCCACCTCAAAGCCTCACTTGAGGCTAACCTCACCACCTCTCTGAGCCAAATCAATAATCAGCTAACCGCGCATGAAATTAGAATCAAAGAGCTCTCGGTGACCATGGCGGATACCAACCAAGTCTTCAAGGAGAAGGTAGAAGATCTTGAAAAAAGGTCACGGATGGACAACCTCTATATAGTGGGCTTCCTGGAGTCGGTTAATTACTCTCACAACCGCAACCCTACCAAGAAAAGGGCGTCCACACAAACCGACAAGACAGGCAAGGAAAAAAATTACTGAAAGAAGCAACCAAGAGGCCCATGGTAACTCTGGAGGAGCTGAAGGTCAACAGTGAAGGTGGTAGAATCTGTCTATAGGACCACTATTACTCGTGTACTCCCCATATCTGCCCTTTATGGAAGACGAGCAAGGAGAATGTGACCACAAGTAATACCATTTGGCGTTTGCCACAAGCCATGCAGAAGACACAGTAAACACTTGGAAGAAGGTGCTCTGGTCAGAAGAGACCAAAATGGCAAAAGCTGTGTGGGGAGGAAACAGTGACACATGGTAGTGGGAGCATCATGATGTGGGGCGCTTCTCTCGAAGGGGAACTGGTCAGAATCAATGAAATGATGGATGGCGCCAAATACAGGGCAAGTCTTATGGAAAAACTCATGCCATCTGCAAACTTGAGACTGGGCCGGAGCTTCATCCTTCCTTCAGTAGAAAAATGACCTTAAACATACAGCCCGAGCTACTATGGAATGGTTTACATCAGAGGATGTTAGGTCCTAAAATGTCCGAGTCACAGCCCAAACCTCAATCCCATGGAGAATCTATGGTGAGTCTGAATAATCACCGATCACAGAGATCTCCATCCAATCTGACTGAGCTTTAGCTTTCCTACAAAGAAGAAGGACGAACTCTAGATGTGAAAAGCTGTGGAGACCCCCCCCCCCCCAAAAAAAAAAAAAAAAAAAAGATGGGCAGCTGTAACTGCAATGAAAGGAGGTTCTACCAAGCATTGACTCAGGGGATTGAATATTTTTGCATCCAACAGATGTCAACTATTTTATTCTTAATATTGTTTGCGTCCCAATTAAAAGTATTGTGTGGGACTTCCAGTTCCAGCGTTCTTATGGCAGGAAGCAAGTAGTGGAGCTCCTGCACCTCGCCACTAAACCCCCCTCCCCTGCACCTTAAACCGAACAAGAACCCGGTCTGCTACGACCATACAGTCACCTATGTAGCTTGCTGCATGGAGAAATATCTTTGTCGTGGTGGGAAGGGACAATCGAAACCCTCAAAGCCTCACTTAAGGCCACCATCGCCACTTCTGTAAGCCAAATCAATTACCAGTTAACCGCGCATGAAACCAGAATCAAAGAGCCGGAACACCACGCTAGTTTGCTGGCTTACGAGCTCTCAGCGACCAAGGCGGGCACCAGCCAAGTCTTTAAGGAGAAAGTAGAAGATCTCGAAAACAGGTCATGGAGGAACAACCTCCGCATAGTGGGCATCCCGGAGTCGGTTAATTATAATTACTCTCAGCTGGCACCATTATGCAGTTCTGAGTTTCTTCTCTTTTACAATCTCTAGGCCGTATGCAGTGGAGAGTGCCCATCGTGTGGGACTCCCCTCAGAAAGCCACAAAAAGACAAGGAAATAAAACCCTGAAATGCCTCAACTACGCTGAAATGAATGACTCCTAAGCATTTAAGAAATTACTCACCCCGATGCTGTACCAGGGGCATCACATTCTATTGTTCAATAACTTCATAAAAGTAACGATACCACACGAGGCATTTGCCCCATTATGCTGGTTAATATTCCAAAAGCAAATGAGGTTTACTTAGTAATACTGAAATACTGCACATTCCCCATGCAGTTGAAACCTCTGCCACTTTCTGTGGTAAGCCTCCTCCTCTCTTAACATGGAAGCCCCAATGGATACTTCTGGCGGCAGAACTCAAACTGCAGAAACGCTGTAGAACGGAAAAAGCTCACTCCTCTGGCAGCTCTGAAGATTAAAGGGACATGATACCCGAGTTCTCCATTGTTTGTTCGCTGCATGTCAGTGTTCTGGTGCAGGACTTAATACCCCCCCAGTCTGCTGGTCTAGACCGGACTGTATGCTGGTCAGTACTTTCGGATATTGCTGTGTTCTTCTGGTCTACTCTGCGACTCATCTCTCTGATGAACATGTACTCCACCTTCCCTCCCCCCCTCTGTACGGATTTATATCTGTTTGTTATCTATGATAAGTGAACGCGTGGTAGTTTTACTGAGCTGATAGGCCATCTTGTCTTTTCCCCTCCCTCTTCCCTTTCCAGCTCTATTATAAGTAGCTGTTCGTCTTTAGTTTAATGTTTACATACTGTATATCCACTGCGCGGCAAGGGTTTCATTTTGGCCCTCGTGTCCTGGGATATCTCATGATGCACTTGTCCGGCCTATGAACTGGGGAGATGATAGGATTTGTCTGACTATTGTGAGATTAAGGCTCAGAGCACCTCACAAGTCCACAGGCGGAAAAAGAGAAGTCTATAAAGCTAATTGCACTGTGGTTCTTGCCGTTATATTCTGTGTTCCTCGTTGTTGCAGTTTGCACCTTATCTTCCAATGCCATCTCTATCCATCCGGGAGCCATACTGATGTATGGATATGTCGAGTTACCTGCTAGACCGTTGAGGAATAGGGATCGACCGATTATCGGTTTGGCCAATATTATCGGCCGATATTCACGATTTTGGGTGTTATCGGTATCTGCGATTACCTTGCGGATAAATCGATAATGCCCCGCACCGCGACTGCCCCCCCCACGACCCACCCCACCGCACCGCGCCGCACCCCCCCACCGCACCACGGGGTCCACGCTACTTCTGGCTCCTGCTGCATCCTGCGTTATGCTGTGCGCAATGACGAGTGACGTGATGCGACGTCACCGTCAGTACGCACAGTGACAGCTCAGGAGGACGCCACCGGAGCCAGATGTAGAGTGGACCCCGGGAACAGGTAATTATAAAACCGGGGATGGGGGAGGCAATGGGGCCGGGGCGGTGGGGATCACGGTGATAGGACTCAGGAGGACCCCCGAACAGGCAGGGGGAGAGAAGCTGGTGGTGGCGGCCTATGGCACCGCAAAAGCCGCTGCAGTTTATTGATTTAAAGCGCCCGCTTTAAATCAATGATCTGCAGCGGTGTCGGGGGGGGGGGATAAATAGCCGATAACTTATACTGGAATATCGGTATAAGTTATCGGCTATCGGCCTTAACCTCCACAGATTATCGGTATCGGCCCTAAAAAAATCTATATCGGTCGATCCCTATTGAGGACCATCCACATGTCCGTTTCTTATTTCCCAAACTATGAAATTAATTACATGTAATACTGTCCCCTGCCAAACGTAGAATGATATTATGTCATCTCAACAAACATGGGAACATCGCACTACTGCAAGAGATGCATCTTGAAGAGGCAGACTTCTGGTTCATCGGCGGGCGGTAAAAAAGCCGGAGATTTGATCCTAGTCAGGAATATTTTTGCTTGTACTCAGATATCTTCTTCCTCTTAGTCTGAAGCAGGTTAGTACATCTGCTCTTAGATACACCGGCTGAACATATTAGTCTGTATTAACTTTATGCCCCTAACGACAAACAGGACCCCTTTTTATGCCAAGGTGTCATCCTGGGTGCTCCAGGATAGGGAACCTAATATTGTTATAGGAGAGGACTGCAATGCGGTTTTCCACACATCTGAGGATAGGATGCGATCGACACCAGTCTTTGTAGAAGAGAGTGCGAGAGATAAAGCTTTCACTGGGTTTTTTGCTGACAACCACCTCACTGACGCACCACCATCCGGAGGATAGCGAGTTCACTTTCTATTTCCACCCCCAAATGGCTTGGTCGAGAATTGGCGATTTCATGGTTTCCTCTTCAATCTTAAACAAGACTTAAGAGGTCTCTATTCTAGACATCTTAATTTCTGATCATGCGCCAGTGAAATTGGAGATAGCGGATAAACACCCGAAGGGGACAGACATACTATGGTGCTTTCCTTATTCACTTATCGCTGACGGAGATTTTAGGGCCCAACTGAAAGAGTGGTGGTTTGACTTCTTATCAGACAACGCAGCCCAATCTGACCAATCTTTTTTGTTATGGGATAGTGCTAAGGTGGTCTGTAGAGGGTGCATTATGGGGTACATCTCAGCAAAGAAAAAAGCATCCAAACATGCTTTCCAAAAGGCTCTTTAGGGACAAAAGGGACGCAGTACGGGAATAAGTCTGGAAGGCTTCTGGCCAAACTGGCAAAGGAATGCAGGGGATTCCCCTATATTAAATTTATGAAAGACGGTAACGATCCATTCACATCCGCAAAAAAATTATGACATCTTTAGGGAGTATTATGAACATTTCTATACTCGGACGCTGGAAGGGACTTCTTGAACGGACTGTCTTTACCCAATGTTACGGCTGACAATCTTCTTTCGCTAAATGCCCCAATTACAGAAGCCACTGTCATAGACTCGATCAAACACCTACACTCCAATAAAGCCCCAGGCCAGATGGCTTTATGAGTGAATTTTATAAATTATTAGCGGGTGAAGTAGCTCCATTACTAACCGCTGTATTTGCAAGAGTTTGACAAGGTGGTCAGATTCTCCCCACCAGTCTTTCAGCCAACAGAAAAGTTCTGCATAAAGAGGGAACCCCCCTCCCACATCTTATAGACAGATATCCTTGATAAACCAGGATATTAAAATACTTCCCAAAATCTTGGCTTCTAGACTGGATCTCATCCCTCCGAGAATAATATTGAAACATCAGGTTGATTTTATGAAAGGAAGGTTGGGAATCACAAAACTCAGGACTTTGTTGCCAGTCCTTGACAAAATGAGAACAGCAGGACCATCAAGCACTTTTTGGGCTTCCGTTTAGTATTTCTCCTTTTGGAATTCCTCGTTTTCCCCAGGGTAGAGAAAATAAACTTTTTTAATTGTGGCAAATCGAAGGCATTGGGTATGTGAATGACCTCTCACTTGACAAGACATTCTTCTTCTGGGAAGTAGATACAATATCCCTGACTCTCACTTTCTACCTTATTCGCAGCTATAAAACTTCTAGAGAACAGACTTTCGACAGACTACCAAGTGAATCAGGCTTTACAAAATTTGTGGGCTCCATAGACACGGCTGCGGTGTACCCCCTCGCATTATTGTACAAAATACTGATAGAGCGTATTTCCCAAACCAGCTCTCAGCACATCTGACCATTGGTCCTTGGTCATTCATACGGATGATCTATACAAAGCCTAACTGATAGGACCAACCATGTCAGAAACTCTTACTAATGAGAATTGGAGGGCATTTGGCATAAGATGATTCCAGAGTTACACTATATCTTTCATTATATACCGACATCTTCTGACCAGACTGATACGTCCTAAAGGGGCATCCATCATACACGGGCCCGTAGCTTTGTTGTCCAGTAGGTGAAGTGTTGTTTATGCAAAATCATCATTATGTTTATTTAAATTAAATTGAAATTTCTATGGGCAAGAAACAGTACCAGCACCGATCACTACTGGCGTATAAAGTGTACTGAAAATTTTTTTTTAAAGATGGAGCCTTACCCTACGAAACCTCTAAATTCCCTCTGTAAGTCCATTATTATTACGTACCTGGGGTGACATCTCCACAAATTTCCTTCTTCACTTCCCTCATACACGAGTCATAGCCTCTCATAATCTCCTCTACTTCTTCTTCTTCAGATTCATCCTCCACTTTAATAATAATCAGATCTTCTTCCTGATGGGACATATAGAACAATTCAGGAGGAAACATTTAACAGATCAATACGAGACCCCAAAATCTATCCCCACATCTATGACAGCAGGACCCCCTATAGAGATATAGGATCAGCCTCATCTACCTGATGGTCCTCTGGGACATTTTCTTCTGGACAATCCTGGGAATACAGAGGACGGGGACACCTCTTGGGTGGATTTCTATCCATGACTTCATCTATAGGGAACACACAGGGAATGCATACATCACCTCCTGTATATCCATCTGTAGAGAACACACAGGGAATGAATACAAGACATCCTCTATATCACATATATTTCTATCTCCACAATTCATTCTAGGGTATTGATCAGGCCCCCACCATGACTCCAGTGTCCCCTGTGCCCACAGTAAAGAACAATAAGTCTCCTCTTACCCGGTGTGAGGGGACGGTGATCCTCTATCATGTCCTGGTACAGATCCTTGTGTCCTTCTACATACTCCCACTCCTCCATGGAGAAATAGACAGTGACGTCCTGACACCTTATAGGAACCTGACACACACAATGATACAGTCATCAGCAGAGCCCTCCCTTATTGTATAATATCCCAGCATTCCCACCAGTGTCACCTCTCCAGTCAGCAGCTCAGTTATCCTGGTGGTCAGTTCTAGGATCTTCTGCTCATGTATCAGTGAATGAGGTGGAGGATCCTCGGGGGTGGGGCTCTGGATGGTGCCCGATCCTCCTGACACACGGGGGGTCACACACTCACCAGACCACTTCTTCACTACTGTGTAATCCTGTGTATGGTGAGACACTGATCACTACAGACATTCTAAGAATCCGCCCCCTTTCCAGTCATTTCCGGGATTATTTATAGGGATAAGACATCATGTGACCTCTCACCTCTCCGGTTATCAGGTGGATTATCTCTAGGGCGAAGTCTAATATCCTGGCAGCCATGTGCTTTCTGGCCTTCTCCATCCTTGTTGGGTCATTGGTGAAACGGACCATGGCCTTTCAGAGAAAACTTTTGGTTACTTATCTTTTACTATTGTAGTGCGTATTGTGTGTTAGCTATCATCCCTAAAATGTTGTGTGGTTGTAAGAAAACATTAATCTCTATAGGGTACTGAGAGTTTACCTGCAAAACTGTCCTTCATTATAACATTGCATTTATGGCATACACGAAAGAAAAACGAGAATTTTAGGATTAAAATTATACTGTTGTTTTAAGATGAATGATTCCTTGGTCACATGATGCTCCCTAGCCTATGGCTTTGAGATTATTGAATTATAGAAACAGAAGCTCAGTTTTAGAAGGATTCGGTTTCAGACAAATGAAAATGTGCCAGAGAGAGAGGAAGAGGTGTATAACTAGTGTGATGTCACGGGAAGAGGTCTATAACTGGTGTGATGTCACAGGAAGAGGTGTATAACTAGTGTGATGTCACAGGAAGATGTATATACTGGTCTGATGTCATGGGAAGAGGTCTATAACTGGTGTGAGGTCACAGGAAGAGGTCTATAACTGGTGTGATGTCACAGGAAGAGGTCTATAACTAGTGTGATGTCACAGGAAGACATATATACTGGTCTGATGTCACGGGAAGAGGTCTATAACTGATGTGATGTCACAGGAAGACATATATACTGGTCTGATGTCACAGGAAATCCATCTTGCATAATTTTTTTCATCATGCTTTAAACAAGAGTAGGGAGGCAACGTTCACTAATGTGTATAGGGGCTTTTCCTTGTAGTATCACATTAATCCATGGTAGAGATTCAGACCAGTGTTCAGACTCATAAACTGTTACACCTGGTGGGTAGACACCTGTCATGTCACTTCTTGTTTTGATTTTATTTCAGTGAAGTTACTGGAGGAATGGATCCATGGCAGATTTTAGTAGTATCTGGCTGTAGATGTGACTAGTGCCTCCTTATAGTTATTTAATAAACCATTCACTGCTGGTAATATAGTTTTTTTCCATTCTGGGTGTCTGTGTTGTCTGCCTTGTGGTGTAGTTTTGGTACCTTTGGCCTGATTCTAGCTTTATCTGGTCTTTTGCTGTGATCCTCAGTAAGTAGTTGCTCACTCATCCTGCCATTACTACTTTTCCTATCTTCCCCTGAGTGGTCACTCATTTCTGGGTTTTATATGAGCTTCTCTTACCAGTGATTACTAGTCTTCCTATCTGGATCTACCATAAAGTCCTAGGACATCGGAGATGAGAAAGGCATTTTTTTTTACCAAGGAAAGACGCCTGCTATAGGAGAAGCATGGTTCTACAGCCTCGTGACACCTCTTCAGTGTCATTACATAAATCTGTATTTCCAGACTCTTCTAGTCATGGGCTGTAGATCACCACCAGAGATACATAATTGTTTCCTTCTTTACATCGGAGACATTCAGCGCTGGAGATCCCGGTGGCCTTTTATTATGGTAGATGTTCTCCTTCTTGTTTCCTAACCAATATCCTTGAACTACATAGGGGCACAGTGTGGGGGCCTAAAACTACCTAGGGGCACAGTGTGGGGGCCTAAAACTACCTAGGGGCACAGTGTTTGGGCCTAAAACTACCTAGGGGCACAGTGTGGGGGCCTAAAACTACCTAGGGGCACAGTGTGGGGGCCTAAAACTACCTAGGGGCACAGTGTGGGGGCCTAAAACTACCTAGGGGCACAGTGTGGGGGCCTAAAACTACCTAGGGGCACAGTGTGGGGGCCTAAAACTACCCAGGGGCACAGTGTGGGGGCCTAAAACTACCTAGGGGCACAGTGTGGGGGCCTAAAACTACCCAGGGGCACAGTGTGGGGACCTAAAACTACCCAGGGGCACAGTGTGGGGGCCTAAAACTACCTAGGGGCACAGTGTGGGGGCCTAAAACTACCTAGGGGCACAGTGTGGGGGCCTAAAACTACCTAGGGGCACAGTGTGGGGGCCTAAAACTACCTAGGGGCACAGTGTGGGGGCCTAAAACTACTTAGGGGCACAGTGTGGGGGCCTAAAACTACTTAGGGGCTGTGGCAGAATGGCTGCTGGAGTGGTGTAGTATTGCCACTAAAAGAGACATTTCTCCTGTTAAGATTGGATCTGAAATCCAAAAACAGGAACTGGGTTGTTTGGGTTGGAAAGAAAAGAGCAGTTTGCATTTCCACTACGATCCGCTCCTGCTGGGAGTTTATTAGGATTGTTAGAAACCACTGTAGAGACCTCTATTAAAAGAAGGCTTGGCCTCTCGGGGAAAGGGTCCCGGCATGAGAGGACACAGGCTAGGCTAGGCCTGCGGAGGAAGGAGTTCCAGGTCGAGGATGAGATATGGATATAACGTTGAACACTAAGCTCAGATGTAGACAGCTAGGGACAACAGATGTATATTTTAGGTGGTGTTCAGACAAACAGGAATTGTTTAGGCTTTGTACAATGAGTGCTGCTTGGATCGCACAGGCTGTACAGTGCGCAGCTGATCGGGTCATACTGTGCTGCAGTACAAATGTATTGCAGAATAGTATAACCTGTAAAAAGTATAAAAAAATATAATAAAAAGTTCTTCAATAAAAGTATGAAGCGTAAAAAATAAAATAAAAAAATAAAAAATGCCCCTTTCCCAATAAAAGCCCTGTATTATCACCAAAAAAGATCAAAAACACAAATCAATACATAATAGGTATTGCCACATCCGTAATGACGTGTACTATAAAACTGTAATGTAAATTATCCCACATGGTGAACGCCGTAAAAAAAAAAAAAAGTACACAATTTGCCAATTTTGGTACAAATAGCGGAATAAAAAAATAGATCAAAAAGGTAGCACATATCGCAAAATTGATACCAATAAAAAGTACAGCTCATCCCGCAAAAAATAAGCCCTTACTCAGTGGCGTCAAATGAAAAATAAAAAAGTTACGGCTGTTGGAAAATGAATGGAAGAAAAAGAATTTTGCTCAGAAAAGAAAAAAGAACATAGAAAGCGACATAAAATAGGAATCGCCATAATCGTACCGACCCACAGAATGAATATAACATCACTTTTACTGCACAGTGTACACCATAAAAAAATAAAAAATACCAGAACATTTTTTTCCAGTTCACACAATATTTTGGAGTTTTTCACAAAAAATGCTTCATGTGTCAACAAAAATTCACCACCTATATAAAGTACAATATGTCACAAAAAAACAATCTCAGAATCGCTCCACTCAGAAAAAGCATTCTAAAGTTATTACAATTTAAAGTGATACATGCCAAATTTTTTAAAAAAGAGCCTGGTCATTAAGGTAAAAAATGGGTCCGTTCTTAACCCCTTAAGGACTCAGCGTTTTTCAGTTTTTGCACTTTCATTTTTTCCTCCTTACCTTTTAAAAATCATAACCCTTTCAATTTTCCACCCAAAAATCCATATGATGTCTTATTTTTTGCATCACTTATTCTACTTTGCAGTGACATTAGTCATTTTACCCAAAAATTCCCGACGAAACGGAAAAAAAATCATTGTGCGATAAAATCGAAGAAAAAATGTCATTTTGTAACTTTTGGGGGCTTCCGTTTCTACGCAGTGCATATTTCGGTAAAAATGACACCTTATCATTATTCTGTAGGTCCATACGGTTAAAATGACCCCCTACTTATATAGGTTGGATATTGTCGCACTTCTGGAAAAAATCATAACTACATGCAGGAAAATGTATACGTTTAAAAATGTCATCTTCTGACCCCTATAACTTTTTTATTTTTCCACGAACAGGGCGGTATGAGGACTCATTTTTTGCGCCGCGATCCGAAGTTTTTATCAGTATAATTTTTGTTGTGATCGGACTTTTTGATCACTTTTTATTCATTTTTTAATGGTATAAAAAGTGACCAAAAAGACACTTTTTTGGAATTTGGAATTTTTTTTTACGTGTACGCCATTGACCGTGCAGTTTAATTAATGATATATTTTTATAGTTCGGACATTTACGCACGCGGCGATACCACATATGTTTATTTTTATTTACACTTTTATTTATTTTTTTTTATGGGAAAAGGGGGGTGATTCAAATTTTTATTAGGGAAGGGGTTAAATGACCTTTATTAACACTTTTTTTTTACTTTTTTTTTTTTTGCAGTGTTATAGGTCCCATGACATCACGAGCTCCCGGTGCCGGCTCCAGCATTCAGAAGTTTGTTCCAAACTCTGAGCAGCGGAGTACCCCTTTAACGCCTTATATACACAGGACGAAAAAATGTACGTCCATTGTCGGCTTCCGCTGTATGAAGCGCACTCAGGAGCTGAACAGGCTTAATACCCGGTGGGTCCGGATTGCTATCAGCAGCCAGGACCCACGACTAATCCCGGAAATCGCCGATCAAAGTTGATTGCGGCGTCTAAAACTGGAAAAATCACTCTCAGTGGAGCCGATTGGGACACCTGCCGCTGGGAACCCCCATGATCTCTCCTGCAGCACCCCTGTCATCTGGTGCAAGGAGAGATCGCGTGGGTTCCCAGCCACGGGACCCCGCGATCAGACACCTTATCCCCTCTCCTTTGGATAGCCTTGCATTGAGGGGGCGGGGCCTGACGTCATGAGGGGGTGGGCTATGATGTCATGAGCTGCCGGCTCCAGTGTTCGGAACAGTTTGTTCCAAATGCTGAGCAGCGGAGTACTCCTTTAAGGGATCTAAAACTCTAAGAAACTCTAGATCAACAAATCAGCTTGTTCTTTCATGCATCTACTTTAACTGAATATATTCAACTCCACAGAATACCAAGAGGGTTAAGATGTAAACTTGCACCCACATTATTGTCAGACGACGCCCTATACCATCAACGCTGGTAGACATTCCCTGGACATAATGCTCCTTACGGTGAAACCTTTACTAATAAGCTTGGAACCTGTGTTAAAAAAATGCGATGCTGTAGACCATGTTCACTTCAGAATTCCACATAGGAATTCCACCAGAGATTCCAGAGCAGCATAGTCCCGTTGTATTGAATGGGATTCTGCTGCTCTGTGCACACGGAGAAATTTCTGTGCCAGATGTTTCTGGCACGGAAATTCTATTTTCCGTGTCTGCAAAAAGAATTAACCTGTTTATTCTTTCCGCGGACTCCCCACGGAATGCATAGCCCATGTGGTCTTAGCAGAGATTCCGGACATGTAAACATAGCCTTACTGATTAATTAAAAACTTTGAAGACAACTGCTGAATATGTGTTACTAGGTGCCCCGCAACCAGACATGCTGGCCACGGGTGCACTGCTATCTCGCCGCCTCCTGCTGTCTCCGGCACGGGCGGCACTAACTCCTCCTCATCTGTCCTGCTCTGCAGTCCCCCGACCGGCGGACACGCTCCCCGCCATATTCCACGCTCCCGCCATGTTCCACGCTCCACTGTCCTCTCTCTCTGCCGGCGCGCATGTCCCCGCCTCCAATAATTGGGCGCTGACCCTATAAGTAATTCTCACTTCCCCTTGACCCCTGCCGGATCTTTGTTGCCTAAGAGAAAGCGTTATTCCTTTCTTGCCTCACCGTGTACCTGACCCTTGCTCCTGTGCCGCCTGCCCCTGACCCTTGCTACGTACTCTGACCTTTCTCCTGTGCCCCCTGCCTTCTGATCTTCTTTCAACGTGACCAGACCTCACTTCTTGCCGCCTGCCCTGACCTCCTGCCAGTCCTGACTACGTCTGTGCCTCTACCTTCCTGTGCCACGTTATTCCTCGGCTACCTGTGGGGACGAGTCATACCAGGGGTAGCCACCTGGGTGCCACCTGCCGCAGCAAGACCATCCTGCCCTGCGCCGGGCTCTGGTGAAAACCAGTGGCACCTTAGACTCCGCTCCCTGGTACAGCCCACGCCATCATCTCCACAAGTCAGTGCATCCACCTATTCACAGACGTTACAGTATGAACTGGTCCAGTGTGAATTAACTGTGAATATGGAAACATTACGAACAACCACTTTACAAAATAAGTTGAAAAA
This sequence comes from Hyla sarda, assembly GCF_029499605.1. Classification (NCBI taxonomy): domain Eukaryota; kingdom Metazoa; phylum Chordata; class Amphibia; order Anura; family Hylidae; genus Hyla; species Hyla sarda. The sequence goes on from NC_079190.1 coordinate 1,607,456, forward strand.
ATTTGAGAGAGACAATAGAGACTATTTGCATAACCGCGTATACAAATGGCAGAGGAGCGTAGGCAAAAAGACAAATGTGACAGTATAACAGTACCTCATGGTCATCTAATTCTGATATCAGGGGATCGGATCATCCAGAAGGATTGAGCTATTTGACATTACACTTCAACAAATAACAGCACAAACCTAATTTTTTTTTAGAGAAAACAAAAGAGAAAAATACGAAACAAAAAGAAATGTCGGATACTACAGAAAGAAAAACATCTTCGGAAAAAATACAGGATGATGATATTACAAAAAAACAAGAAAAAAAGTTGATAATTTAGTGGTGAATATATCAGCTTACTCCATAGAATAAATGTATTGAATATAGGGTTAAACTAAGGACCGGCAGGCGCTTATAAGGCTACTGTGAGAGGGGCTTTTATTGCTGGAGTTGCGGTCAGAGGGCTACTTATTCTGCTAAAGAGAGGGCGTTGCAGGCTGAAATTGGGGTCCTAGAGGCAGCGGTGGTGCGAAACCCTTCACCTGAGGCGGAACGGGAGTGGACTAAGGCTCGGAGGGCTCTCTTGATCCTGCAAAAGGCAAGAATCCAATAGAAGATGGTGGATAGGGAGGTATCTCTTTTTGAGTTTGGGGATAAGAATGGTAGGTTATTGGTGTACCTGGATAGAGAAAGTAGACCAGAGGTGACCATTCCATGTATTAGAGGCCCGAGTGGGGTATTGGAGTCTGACCCGGTAGCTATTAATGGGGTCTTGGGTGCCACTGACCTGTCAAAGCCGTTGACGCAGGTTTATGCCCTGCACCAGTCAGTGGGACCGGACCCCTTAGCTGTGGCCTACATGAAGTGGGTGGAAGATGTGCCGGGACTTTCGGAAGAGCACTGGAAGGTTACTGCAACTTATTATACCAAGGTAGTGAGTGCTTGAGATATGCTCATCCAGTCTACATTTATACTGAGATTGTATTTTACCCCGGCTAAACTCTTTCGTATTGGGGTTTCTTCCTCTGATGTCTACTTTCACTGTCAGGTTGAAAGTGGTACTTTCATGCATGCCGTGTGGAGTTTCCCTTGTGAAGTCCCATTCTGGAGAGCTGTAATGCAGTTCCTGACAGATCACTTTGAATTTCCTTTTGTTTTTACTCCAGAAGTCTGTTTACTGGACTTGCTTAATGGTCTAGAGTCAGACTCCCATAGGCACTTATCCACTCATCCAGTTTTTGCTATTCTGTGCCCATAAAGTAATGGTTATGGCTTGGAAAGATACCTCACCCTCTTCTATATCACGATGGTTTAATTTGTTGTATAGAACCCTCTATATTAGTAGAAAATGCCCCAAAAAGTTTGATAAGGTCTGGATGCCTTGGTTGATTTGGGGGGAGTTGTGGTCCCTTCTGTGAGAGTGAGTTCCCCACAGTGAATTACATAGGCTTCCTTTCGGTATGAAGTTGCTGGGGTTCCCGTTGCTGTGTGGTGTATGAATGTGTATTTGGGTGGTGTTTGTTGGGCCGGAGACTGCATATTTGCTTGGTCTCCTGTTTGAGATTGCCAGTTCCTGCCTATTCTATTTGCTTATCATCTTAAGCTCTTGTGGTGCTCTCTGGAATGTTGATTTGTTCTCTCTGTTTACTAAAATTATAAATAAATTGTTGTACTGTGGAATAAGGAGGATTATATGGAAGAGGCTACCAAACAATTGTCTGACAGCAGTATCTATTTGGGTCTCAAAAAAGATCCTACTCAAGTATACAAAAAGAAGTTGATGCCTTCATCTATGAAAATATGAATTTCTAATTCTTTGATAACAGATTTTCCAAGAGTTCCCATTCCGTACCTTTAACCTAAAATCCACAAGAATCGCGATTGTCCGGTTGCAATCACTGGTGATTTGTGTGGATACTTATTTACATTTTATGCATTATTTGGATTGTATAGAGTGTACTAAGGTCAATTTTGTATGCACTTTGGGTGTATAGAGTTTGTTTATTATTAGACCTCTACAGGAAGGGTTAAGATGTGTCTGTAAACCTGATAATGCCATGCTTACATTTTTTATGTCAGCATTAGAAATTGTACTAACAAAATATTATCTTCGCTTTAATCAAGATTATTACCTTTAATTCTATAGTGTTTCCATGGGGTCTTTAGTAGCCACAATCTTAGCTAAGGCATTTATGTTTTTTTGTGTGAAGATGAGATGGTTTTCTCCAGTCCTAGGGGACACACGTAACTCATATGGGTTAGGTACATAGACGACGTTTTCGTGCTGTAGACAAGAGATAAGCAGTTCCTCACATTAACCTATGATGCTACCGTTATTAATTTTTTGGATGTGGAAATCAAAGAATATGGAATAAAATTGTGACCACACAAACAGAAGAAAGAGGACAACAGGTAGGAAAAACAGAGCGCACCGTATTTAGACAAACTACATAAAAAAAAACAGCAAGATAACAACAGAATTATTTTTCTAGCGTGTATGATAGAGCCCGATCCCAATGTTAGACATATGGTAAATGAGTATTAGAATTTGCTTAAAATTGACCCCAAGCTTAGAAACTCTTTCAGAGGACCCCCTATGTTTGTACAAAAAAAAAAAAAGAGGGCGATGCGTGACAACAAAGAAAGAAGGATAAAAAACATTTTTGGCTGCATGTAAAAAAGGCACATTCCACTGTTTAACATGTAATGGGATCATAAAAGGTGACACAATACAGCACCCAAAGAAAGGACATAAGATCCCAATAAAGGGCTTTTTACTTATTGGTCAAATAATTGATCTATATTCTGAAATGTCCATTTGGCATATAGGATAAACAACGGGGCAAATAAAAGTTTGTATTACTGAGCATAAAAAATCTATTAGACGATACATACAGAAGAAAGGTATATGGAGCAGGAACATTTCCAAGCAGTCCTAGTGCCTGCGGGATAGAACAAATGTGTGGAATGTTTTTCCTGTGTTTTCCAGGCGGACATTCCACACATTCCATGTGAAAATGGCCTAACAAGGACAGTAACAGCTGCTATTGTAGTGAGAGGTATATGGGATCACGGAACAGACACAGCCTGTAATGTATGAAGTTACCCAATAATACCACAGCTGATTATAATAGGTATTTAGGTGTTTCACCCACACAGCCAATTATACATGAGTAAGGGGAGGACCCCAAGGGCCGCGTCCGCTCGTCACGTCAGCTATGGTAGTGCTCTACAGAAATATTCTGCACCTTAAATGAACAAATAATGAATAAAAATGAAGTATGAACTGTAAGAAGAAAAGAAGTCTACTTGTCGAGTTTGTCTAGTAAAAGCACAAAGAGAATTTACCACTCGGATATATACGGATAGAGAACGACAGGCCATAAAATAAGCTTTCAAAGAATTGTGTTATAGAAGGTCTAAGAAGGTAAAAGCATTGGCCTTATCCCCCAGCCTCTGTATACTGTACAGTATACCATACTGGACCGGACGTTATCTGCCGACATTAAGCATAGAAACATAGAATGTGTCGGCAGATAAGAACCATTTGGCCCATCTAGTCTGCCCAATAATCTGAATACTATGAATAGTCCCTGGCCCTATCTTATATGAAGGATAGTCTTATACCTATCTCTATCTTATATGAAGGATAGCCTTATACCTATCCCTATCTTATATGAAGGATAGTCTTATACCTATCTCTATCTTATATGCAGTATAGTCTTATACCTATCCCTATCTTATATGAAGGATAGCCTTATACCTATCCCCATCTTATATGAAGGATAGCCTTATACCTATCTCTATCTTATATGAAGGATAGTCTTATACCTATCTCTATCTTATATGAAGGATAGTCTTATACCTATCTCTATCTTATATGAAGGATAGTCTTATACCTATCTCTATCTTATATGAAGGATAGTCTTATACCTATCTCTATCTTATATGAAGGATAGTCTTATACCTATCTCTATCTTATATGAAGGATAGTCTTATACCTATCTCTATCTTATATGAAGGGTAGCCTTATACCTATCTCTATCTTATATGAAGGATAGTCTTATACCTATCTCTATCTTATATGAAGGATAGTCTTATACCTATCTCTATCTTATATGAAGGATAGTCTTATACCTATCTCTATCTTATATGAAGGATAGTCTTATACCTATCTCTATCTTATATGAAGTATAGCCTTATACCTATCTCTATCTTATATGAAGTATAGCCTTATACCTATCTCTATCTTATATGAAGGATAGCCTTATACCTACCTCTGTCTTATATGAAGGATAGCCTTATACCTATCTCTATCTTATATGAAGGATAGCCTTATACCTATCCCTATCTTATATGAAGGATAGTCTTATACCTATCTCTATCTTATATGAAGGATAGTCTTATACCTATCTCTATCTTATATGAAGGAAAGTCTTATACCTATCTCTATCTTATATGAAGGATAGCCTTATACCTATCCCTATCTTATATGAAGGATAGCCTTATACCTATCTCTATCTTATATGAAGTATAGCCTTATACCTATCTCTATCTTATATGAAGGATAGCCTTATACCTACCTCTGTCTTATATGAAGGATAGCCTTATACCTATCTCTATCTTATATGAAGGATAGCCTTATACCTATCCCTATCTTATATGAAGGATAGCCTTATACCTATCCCTATCTTATATGAAGGATAGCCTTATACCTATCTCTATCTTATATGAAGGATAGCCTTATACCTATCTCTATCTTATATGAAGTATAGCCTTATACCTATCTCTATCTTATATGAAGGATAGCCTTATACCTACCTCTGTCTTATATGAAGGATAGCCTTATACCTATCTCTATCTTATATGAAGGATAGCCTTATACATATCCCTATCTTATATGAAGGATAGTCTTATACCTATCTCTATCTTATATGAAGGATAGTCTTATACCTATCTCTATCTTATATGAAGGATAGTCTTATACCTATCTCTATCTTATATGAAGGATAGTCTTATACCTATCTCTATCTTATATGAAGGATAGTCTTATACCTATCTCTATCTTATATGAAGGATAACCTTATACCTATCTCTATCTTATATGAAGGATAGTCTTATACCTATCTCTATCTTATATGAAGGATAGTCTTATACCTATCTCTATCTTATATGAAGGATAGTCTTATACCTATCTCTATCTTATATGAAGGATAGTCTTATACCTATCTCTATCTTATATGAAGGATAGTCTTATACCTATCTCTATCTTATATGAAGGATAGTCTTATACCTATCTCTATCTTATATGAAGGATAGTCTTATACCTATCTCTATCTTATATGAAGGATAGTCTTATACCTATCTCTATCTTATATGAAGGATAGTCTTATACCTATCTCTATCTTATATGAAGGATAACCTTATACCTATCTCTATCTTATATGAAGGATAGTCTTATACCTATCTCTATCTTATATGAAGGATAGTCTTATACCTATCTCTATCTTATATGAAGGATAGTCTTATACTTATCTCTATCTTATATGAAGGATAGTCTTATACTTATCCCTATCTTATATGAAGGATAGCCTTATACCTATCTCTATCTTATATGAAGGATAGCCTTATACCTATCTCTATCTTATATGAAGGATAGTCTTATACTTATCCCTATCTTATATGAAGGATAGCCTTATACCTATCCTATCTTATATGAAGGATAGCCTTATACTTATCCCATACATGTTTAAACTCCTTCACTGTATTTGCAGCGACCACTTCTGCAGGAAGACTATTCCATGCATCCACTACTCTCTCAGTAAAGTACTTCCTGATATTACTGCAGAAACCTTTCCACTCTAATTTAAAACTATGTCCTCTATATAACACTATGTCCTCTATATATAACACTATGTCCTCTATATAACACTATGTCCTCTATATGTAACACTATGTCCTCTATATATAACACTATGTCCTCTATATATAACACTATGTCCTCTATATAACACTATGTCCTCTATATAACACTATGTCCTCTATATAACACTATGTCCTCTATATAAAACTATGTCCTCTATATATAACACTATGTCCTCTATATAAAACTATGTCCTCTATATATAACACTATGTCCTCTATATATAACACTATGTCCTCTATATATAACACTATGTCCTCTATATAACACTATGTCCTCTATATATAACACTATGTCCTCTATATATAACACTATGTCCTCTATATATAACACTATGTCCTCTATATATAACACTATGTCCTCTATATATAACACTATGTCCTCTATATATAACACTATGTCCTCTATATATAACACTATGTCCTCTATATATAACACTATGTCCTCTATATAACACTATGTCCTCTATATAACACTATGTCCTCTATATATAACACTATGTCCTCTATATAACACTATGTCCTCTATATATAACACTATGTCCTCTATATATAACACTATGTCCTCTATATAACACTATGTCCTCTATATAACACTATGTCCTCTATATAACACTATGTCCTCTATATAACACTATGTCCTCTATATATAACACTATGTCCTCTATATAACACTATGTCCTCTATATATAACACTATGTCCTCTATATATAACACTATGTCCTCTATATAACACTATGTCCTCTATATAACACTATGTCCTCTTGTGGTAGTTTTTCTTCTCTTATATATCTTCTCCTCCTTTCCCGTGTTGATTCCCTTCATGTATATAAAAGTCTCTATCATATCCCTCAGTCTCTTTTTTCTTCTATACATGTTAAGGTCCTTTAACCTTTCCTGGTAAGTTTTATCCTGCAATCCATGTACTAGTTTAGTATCTTCTCTGGTCTCTCTCTAGAGAATCTATATCCTTCTGGAGATACGGGCTCCAGTACTGCGCACAATACTCCAAGTGAGGTCTCACCAGTGTTCTGTACAGCGGCATGAGCACTTCTCTCTCTACTGCTTATACCTCTCCCTATACATCCATGAGCACTTCTCTCTCTCTACTGCTTATACCTCTCCCTATACATCCATGAGCACTTCTCTCTCTCTACTACTTATACCCCTCCCTATACACACATGAGCACTTCTCTTTCTACTGCTTATACCTCTGCATATACACACATGAGCACTTCTCTCTTTCTACTGCTTATACCTCTGCATATACACACATGAGCACTTCTCTCTTTCTACTGCTTATACCTCTCCCTATACATCCATGAGCACTTCTCTCTCTCTACTACTTATACCCCTCCCTATACACACATGAGCACTTCTCTCTTTCTACTGCTTATACCTCTCCCTATACATCCAAGCATTCTGCTAGCGTTTCCTGCTGCTCTATTACATTGTCTTCCTACCTTTAAGTCTTCTGAAATAATTTCTCCTAAATCCCTCTCCTCAGATACTGAGGTCAGGGCTGTGTCACATGTTCTATATTCTGCCTGAGGGTTTTTACGCCCCAGGTGCATTATCTTGCACTTATCCACATAAAATTTCAGTTGCCAGAGTTCTGACCATTCTTCTAGTTTGCCTAAATCCTTTTCCATTTGGCGGATCCTCCAGGAACATCAACCCTGTTACATATATTTGTGTCATCAGCAAAAAGACCAAATCCATCGAGACCTTCTGTAATATCGCTAATGAAGATATTAAACAATATTGGTCCCAGTACCGATCCCTGAGGTCCCCACTGATGACAATACCGCGCTCTGAATATTCTCCATTGACTACAACCCTCTGTTGTCTGTTACTCAGTCACTGCCTAATCCACTCAACAATATGGAGTCCAAGCTCAATGACTGAAGTTTATTGATAAGTCTTCTATGTGGGACAGTGTCTACTGCCCCTCCGCCCTCTATTATTATATCACTATACTGCCCCTCCGCCATCTATTATTATATCACTATACTGCCCCTCCGCCATCTATTATTATATCACTATACTCCTCCTCCATCTATTATTATATCACTATACTGCTCCTCCGCCATCTATTATTATATCACTATACTGCCCCTCCTCCATCTATTATTATATCACTATACTCCTCCTCCATCTATTATTATATCACTATACTGCCCCTCCGCCATCTATTATTATATCACTATACTGCCCCTCCGCCATCTATTATTATATCACTATACTGCCCCTCCGCCATCTATTATTATATCACTATACTGCCCCTCCGCCATCTATTATTATATCACTATACTGCCCCTCCGCCATCTATTATTATATCACTATACTGCCCCTCCGCCATCTATTATTTTAGTCACCCAGTCAAAAAAATCAATCAGATTTGTTTGACATGATCTCCCTGAAGTAAACCCATGTTATTTTTCATCTTGCAATCCATGGGATTTTAGATGTTCCACAATCCTCTCCTTTAGTAGGGTTTCCATTAATTTCCCCACTATTGATGTCAGACTTACTGGCCTATAGTTGCTTGATTGCTCCCTACTACCTTTCTTGTGAATGGGCACGACATTTGCTAATTTCCAATCTTCCAGGACGGCTCCTGTTACCATTGATTGGTTAAATAAATCTGTTAACGCTTTTGCTAGCTCACCACTAAACTCTTTAAATAATTTTGGGTGTATCCCATCAGGCCCCTGTGATTTGTTTGTCTTCACTTTAGAAAGCAGACGTAGAACCTCTTCCTCTGTAAAGACACATGCATCAAACGATTCCTTAGTCCTTTTCCTTCTTTTTCTTCTGTAAAAACTGAACAGAAGTCATCATTAAGGCAGCCGGCTCGCCCCTTATTCTCTTCTACATACCTTCCTTCCTTTGTTTTTAATTTAATTATTCCTTGCTTTAATTTCCTTTTTTCATCCCTCAACATATGATGGTGATCCGTTCCAAATGGACCATCGTTTGTTGAAACCATCGTATGTTGAGGGATCCGGGCAATGTAAAGTATAGGACAGTGGTCTACAACCTGCGGACCTCCAGATGTTGCAAAACTACAACACCGAGCATGCCCGGACAGTCGAAGTTGTACTCACCTGTCCCCGCCGCTCCGGACCGTCACCGCTCCTCACCGCTGCCCGGGATGTCGCTGTCCATCGCTGCCGCCGCGTCCCAGACGTCCGCGCTCTCCTTCGCCGCCATCACGTCACTACGCACGCCGCTCCTATTGGATGACGGGACGGTGTGCGCAGCAACGTGATAATGTCGATGGAGAGCACCGACGATGCAGGGGATCCCGAAGAGGACGCGCCGGAGCCCCGAGGACATGTAAGTGATCGTCAGCGGACCACACGGGGCACCGTAAACGGCTATCCGGTGGCAGCTGAAGCAGTCTGCGCTGCAGGATAGCCGTTTATGCGATGGCCCCGACATACAAAAGCATTGTATGCTGATGCTGCCTTCAACATGCGATGGTCTCTGAGAGTGATCATATGCTGAAATGATCGTATGTTGGGGCCATCGGAGGTCGGGGGGGGGGGGGGGGGGGGGTCACTGTATATATATGGTATGTCGGGGCCATCGGAGGTCGGGGGGGTCACTGTATATATATGGTATGTCGGGGCCATCGGAGGTCGGGGGGGGTCACTGTATCTGAAGAATGTCTTATCCCCTTTTTTCACAGACTGGACTAGTTTTTCTTCTGCCTGTGCTTTAGAAGTTCTTATAAGTTGCTTGGCCTCTTTCTGCCTAGTCTTGTAGATTTCCCATCTTCATTGCTCTGGGTTGTTTTATAATTATTAAATGCAGTTTTTAATGATTTTAGCCACTTCTGCTGAGTACCACAGGGGTCTCTTCCTTTTTCTGCATTTACTGACAAGTCTAATGCAGTTTTCTGTTGCTTTTAAGTAGTCCCATTTCTCCTGAACTCCGTGTAATTTGTTCCAGTCTGATAGGGACTCATTTATGACTAATCTCATTTTTGAAAAGTCTGTTTTTCTAAAATCTAAAACTTTTGTTTTTGTGTGGTGACTCCTTCACTGTTCTTCTATTAAACCACACTGACTGGTGATCACTAGATCCCACACTGACTGGTGATCACTAGATCCCACACTGACTGGTGATCACTAGATCCCACACTGACTGGTGATCACTAGATCCCACACTGACTGGTGATCACTAGATCCCACACTGACTGGTGATCACTAGATCCCACACTGACTGGTGATCACTAGATCCCACACTGACTGGTGATCACTAGATCCCACACTGACTGGTGATCACTAGATCCCACACTGACTGGTGATCACTAGATCCCACACTGACTGGTGATCACTAGATCCCACACTGACTGGTGATCACTAGATCCCACACTGACTGGTGATCACTAGATCCCACACTGACTGGTGATCACTAGATCCCACACTGACTGGTGATCACTAGATCCCACACTGACTGGTGATCACTAGATCCCACACTGACTGGTGATCACTAGATCCCAAGCTTTCGCCAACAATAAGATCATATACCAAATCCCAATTTGTGAAAACCAAATCCAAAATGGCCTTCCTCCGGGTCGGCTCCTCAAGCACTTGTTGTAGAGATAATCCCAGTAGGGTATTTAGAATATCTGGACTCCTGGCAGAACTTGCTATTTTGGTTTTCCAGTTTATATCCGGAAGATTGAAGTCTCCCATAATGATAACTTCTCCTTTTGTGGCCTAATTGGGGGGGGGCTGCCTTTTAGGGTTGATAATCCAAGTAGGAAGAGACAGTGGTTTAGGGCGAGCAGCACGATTCTACAATTCCTTATCATGGATGTGAACATTTCTACTTCTTTATGATCATTGTATTGAGGGAATATTGGTCTATATGTATTGGATTTTTATTCTGTGATAATTTATGTAGTGTGGAGGTGTTATTGGTAAGAATGGTATAAGTACACTGGATTTAGTCAGTAACAGTATGATGGAGATCTGTATGGTGATAATATTCCTTCTTGTATACTGGCATTATTAGTAATATTGGTCTCAGTATACAGGATTTGGTCAGTAACAGTATGATTGTAATATATATGGTGATAATATTCCTCCTTGTATTCTGGTATTATTGGTAATATTGATCTCAATATACAGGATTTGGTCAGTAATAATATTTTGGTAATATGTATGGTGATAATACACACTATAGATCTATACACTATATATAATACACACATAGATATATACACTATATATATATATCACACACTATAGATCTATACACTATATATAATACAAACACTATAGAGCTATACACTATATATATAATACACACTATATATATATAATACACACTATAGATCTATACACTATATATATAATACACACTATAGATCTATACACTGTATATATATAATACACACTATAGATCTATACACTATATATATATATATTTATATATATATATATATAATACACACTATAGATCTATACACTATATATATATATATATAATACACACTATAGATCTATACACTATATATATATAATACACACTATAGATCTATACACTATATATATATATAATACACACTATAGATCTATACACTATATATATATAATACACACTATAGATCTATACACTATATATATATAATACACACTATAGATCTATACACTATATATATATATTACACACTATAGATCTATACACTATATATATATTACACACTATAGATCTATACACTATATATATATATATATATATAATACACATTATAGATCTATACACTATATATATATATATATATATATATATATTACACACTATAGATCTATACACTATATATATATATAATACACACTATAGATCTATACACTATATATATATATATATATATATATATATAATACACACTATAGATCTATACACTATATATATAATACACACTATAGATCTATACACTATATATATAATACACACTATAGATCTATACACTATATATATATATATATAATACACACTATAGATCTATACAATATATATATATATAATATACACTATAGATATATACACTATATATATATATAATATACACTATAGATATATACACTATATATATATATAATATACACTATAGATATATACACTATATATATATAATACACACTATAGATCTATACACTATATATATATATAATACACACTATAGATCTATACACTATATATATAATATACACTATAGATCTATACACTATATATATATATATATATATATATAATACACACTATAGATCTATACACTATATATATAATACACACTATAGATCTATACACTATATATATATATATATATATATACACATATATATAATACACACTATATATCTATACACTATATATATATATATATATATATATAATACACACTATAGATCTATACACTATATATATATATATATATATATATATAATACACACTATAGATCTATACACTATATATATATAATACACACTATAGATCTATACACTATATATATATAATACACACTATAGATCTATACACTATATATATATAATACACACTATAGATCTATATACTATATATATATATAATACACACTATAGATCTATACACTATATATATATATAATACACACTATAGATCTATACACTATATATATATAATATACACTATAGATCTATACACTATATATATATAATACACACTATAGATCTATACACTATATATATATATATTACACACTATAGATCTATACACTATATATATATAATACACACTATAAATCTATACACTATATATATATATATAATACACACTATAGATCTATACACTATATATATAATACACACTACAGATCTATACACTATATATATATAATACACACTATAGATCTATACACTATATATATATAATACACACTATAGATCTATACACTATACATATATATATAATACACACTATAGATCTATACACTATATATATATATAATACACACTATAGATCTATACACTATATATATATATAATACACACTATAGATCTATACACTATATATATATAATATACACTATAGATCTATACACTATATATATATAATACACACTATAGATCTATACACTATATATATATATATTACACACTATAGATCTATACACTATATATATATAATACACACTATAAATCTATACACTATATATATATATATAATACACACTATAGATCTATACACTATATATATATATAATACACACTATAGATCTATACACTATATATATATAATACACACTATAGATCTATACACTATATATATATAATACACACTATAGATCTATACACTATATATATATAATACACACTATAGATCTATACACTCTATATATATATAATACACACTATAGATCTATACACTATATATATATATAATACACACTATAGATCTATACACTATATATATATATAATACACACTATAGATCTATACACTATATATAATACACACTATAGATCTATACACTATATATATATATAATACACACTATAGATCTATACACTATATATATATATATAATACACACTATAGATCTATACACTATATATATATAATACACACTATAGATCTATACACTATATATATATATAATACACACTATAGATCTATACACTATATATATATATATAATACACACTATAGATCTATACACTATATATATATATATATATATATATATATATATATATATAATACACACTATAGATCTATACACTATATATATATATATATATATATAATACACACTATAGATCTATACACTATATATATATATATAATACACACTATAGATCTATACACTATATATATATAATACACACTATAGATCTATACACTATATATATATATATATATAATACACACTATAGATCTATACACTATATATATATAATACACACTATAGATCTATACACTATATATATAATACACACTATAGATCTATACACTATATATATATATATATATATATATAATACACACTATAGATCTATACACTATATATATATAATACACACTATAGATCTATACACTATATATATATATATAATACACACTATAGATCTATACACTATATATATATAATACACACTATAGATCTATACACTATATATATATATATATATATAATACACACTATAGATCTATACACTATATATATAATACACACTATAGATCTATACACTATATATATATATATATATATAATACACACTATAGATCTATACACTATATATATATATAATACACACTATAGATCTATACACTATATATATATATATATAATACACACTATAGATCTATACACTATATATATATAATACACACTATAGATCTATACACTATATATATATATAATACACACTATAGATCTATACACTATATATATAATACACACTATAGATCTATACACTATATATATATATATATAATACACACTATAGATCTATACACTATATATATATAATACACACTATAGATCTATACACTATATATATATATATAATACACACTATAGATCTATACACTATATATATAATACACACTATAGATCTATACACTATATATATATATATATATAATACACACTATAGATCTATACACTATATATATATAATACACACTATAGATCTATACACTATATATATATAATACACACTATAGATCTATACACTATATATATATAATACACACTATAGATCTATACACTATATATATAATACACACTATAGATCTATACACTATATATATAAATATATAATACACACTATAGATCTATACACTATAGATCTATACACTATATATATATATAATACACACTATAGATCTATACACTATATATATATATAATACACACTATAGATCTATACACTATATATATATATAATACACACTATAGATCTATACACTATATATATATAATACACACTATAGATCTATACACTATATATATATATATATATAATACACACTATAGATCTATACACTATATATATATATAATACACACTATAGATCTATACACTATATATATATATAATACACACTATAGATCTATACACTATATATATATATAATACACACTATAGATCTATACACTATATATATATAATACACACTATAGATCTATACACTATATATATATAATACACACTATAGATCTATACACTATATATATATATAATACACACTATAGATCTATACACTATATATATATATATATATAATACACACTATAGATCTATACACTATATATATATATATATAATACACACTATAGATCTATACACTATATATATATAATACACACTATAGATCTATACACTATATATATAATACACACTATAGATCTATACACTATATATATATATATAATACACACTATAGATCTATACACTATATATATATATATATATATATAATACACACTATAGATCTATACACTATATATATATATATATATATATATAATACACACTATAGATCTATACACTATATATATATATATATATATATATAATACACACTATAGATCTATACACTATATATATATATATATATAATATACACACTATAGATCTATACACTATATATATATACACACTATAGATCTATACACTACATATATAATACACACTATAGATCTATACACTATATATATAATACACACTATAGATCTATACACTATATATATATAATACACACTATAGATCTATACACTATATATATATATATATATTACACACTATAGATCTATACACTATATATATATATAATACACACTATATATATATAATACACACTATAGATCTATACACTATATATATATAATACACACTATAGATCTATACACTATATATATATATATATTACACACTATAGATCTATACACTATATATATATATAATACACACTATAGATCTATACACTATATATATATATATATATATATATATAATACACACTATAGATCTATACACTATATATATATATAATACACACTATAGATCTATACACTATATATATATATATATAATACACACTATAGATCTATACACTATATATATATATATATAATACACACTATAGATCTATACACTATATATATATATAATACACACTATAGATCTATACACTATATATATATATAATACACACTATAGATCTATACACTATATATATATATATAATACACACTATAGATCTATACACTATATATATATATAATACACACTATAGAACTATACACCATATATATATATATAATACACACTATAGATCTATACACTATATATATATAATACACACTATAGATCTATACACTATATATATATATAATACACACTATAGATCTATACACTATATATATATATATAATACACACTATAGATCTATACACTATATATAATATAATAATAATACAAGTCTCTCTTCTCACCACTAACCTCCCTGGAAAAAGAAAATTCCAGTTGCCTTAAGGACCTTTGGTGATGTCACGATCATGTGATCAGTCACATGGGTGGGAGGAGTCAGGCTACAACCTACAATGGGGACATTTATCAAGCTGTTTAGACCGGTGAATACAGCGCAGTTTACTTTTCCAATGACATTTTAGCTCTAATATAATCTAATAATATATAAAATTCTAAAATAATACAGTTTAATTTTGTTACATTTGTTTTTAATTATATTTTGGCAAATTTTAGTTATCCTCCTAGCTGTCTGATGGAAATGTTTTTTGTTTTCTATATTTTACTGCTCCAATTTCACTTTTGTGTCCGATTCGAAGAACGTATATGAGTTTACGCCGTGCGCATGAACATGTGTAGTGGAAGCGTCGTGCAGTTTACCAAGACAACCAATCAGATTCCTTCTTCAATTATTAACATTTTTTGTGACCTGTCAAAAATCTGATTGGTTGCTATGGGCAACTGCACGACTCCTTCTCTACACATGTCATCAATCTCCCCCTTTAGAATTCCACATTTAACCCCTTAAGGACAATGGACGTACTCCTACGCCCCCGTTTCCGAGTCCTTAAGGACCGAGGACGTAGGAGTACATCCTGTCCATTCCCGGCCCCCCCCGCCGCTAGCCGGAGGGGAGCCGGTGCCCGATGCCTGCTGAAATCGTTCAGCAGGCATCGCGGCATAACGCCCAGGGGGGTCATTATGCCCCCCCATGTCTGCAATCGCAGCGCTCGCCGGGCGGGGATCGGAGCCGGATGTCTGCTGATTTCTATCAGCAGACATCCCGGCAGTGTGTCGGGGAGGTCCGGAGGACCTCCTATACCTGTGATCGCTGCAGGACGCTGGAAACTACTTACCGGCGTTCTGCAGCGGTTCCGGGTCATCAGGGTCACGTGTGACCCGGATATAGATGGTGACTGGTGGTGTAGTATACACCACCAATCACCATCCATGCTGTACTGGGGGCTGGCATTGTGGCCACCCCCCTCAGTACAGTTGTGATTGGGTGGCCAAAGTGGCCACACCAATCACAATGTAATGGGAGGGGATGGTGGGGGCTAGGAGCACGTTGCTCCGTTCTTCCCGCCATTCCACAGAGATCTGGTGTGCAGGACGGAGCCCCGTGCTGCCCACGTACTGCCCACCCCTTTCTGTGGCCCCTTGGCACAGAAATCGCCAGGGATAGCTTTAGATTAGATAGGGACAGGTTAGGGTTTAAAAAAAAAAAAACGTTTTTTTTTGTCTTTTTTTCAGCGTACCTCAGTGGGTGTCCGTGGGTCCGTAGCACCTTTAGCTGCGTGACCCCGGCCCTGCTGGGTCGCTGCGGTCTGCCGCCAGCCTTTTTTTTTTGGCGCAGATCTTTTTCATAAGCGTTTGTTAAAGCCCACCCGCCGCTGATCAGTCCCGTAGTACTGATCAGTGTTTTTTTTTTTTGTGGTGCCGGCGCTTTTTTTCGGGTTTTCTAGCGTGTTTTTGCACCCATAGGCGGTCCGTGCCACCAGTAGCAGGCGTGTACTGTGTGGACGGACCGTACCTGTGTGTGCAGCCTGTCCCACCGCTGTCAGTGATTTATCACTGATCAGCGTTTTTTTGGGGTTCAGGTGGGTGCATTTTTTTCGGGGTAAAGCGTTTTTTTATTTTATTTTTCGGGGTTTTTTTTTGTGTGGGGGTCTGTGTACAAGCCACCAGCCACTGTTCTGGGCTGAGTGGCTGGACCCCCCCATTGACTTCTGCGCCCCCTGCCGCCACAAGCGCTAATCAGTGCGCACACCACTGATTAGATAAACGCTTTTTTTTGGCGCAGGGCTTTTTTGCGCTAGAAGTCCCCCTTTTAAAAAAAAAAAAAAAAAAGGCTCCTTTTTATTTTATATTTTTTTCTGTTAGGGCGGGTTAGTTTAGTTAGGTTAGGTTGGGTTAGGGCGGGTTAGGGAGGTAATATCGCACCACACCACACGCAGCACACACACCAATAAAGTTTATCCCCCCGCCCCCAACCCCCCCGTATCCACATTAGAGTAGGGAAATGGCCCGCAGGAGGCATATGACCTAATTGCCTCCGACACCGAGAGCGGCTCAGAGGACGATGAAGACCCCACCTTCCTTATTTCATCGTCCTCCTCATCATCTAGTTCAGATGATGAGCCACCAAGGCGGCGGAGACGCCGCCGTGCGGTGCCGCAAACCTCCTCTGCCCTTGACCCTGTGCCCCATGCTAGTATGAGGCCCCCCGGCGCTCATACTAGTGAAGCCCCAGCCAAGGTCACTGGTACATCGTACCGGAGAACTTGACTGGGCTGAGCCAGCGGACCACGAGCCCGTGATTCCTGAGTTTGTTGGCGACTCAGGAATCAAGATTAACATCGCCGGGTTCACTGAAAAGGACTTTTTCGGTCATTTTTTCAGTGACGACTTTGTTAATCTAATGGTTACACAGACGAATCTGTACGCCCAACAGTTCGTCGCCGCTAACCCGGGCTCACTTTTAGCTAGACCCGGCGGCTGGACTCCAGTCGATGCAGCCGAAATGAGGACCTTTTGGGGCCTCGCGCTGCATATGGGTATAGTTAAAAATCCCAGTGTCAGGCAATATTGGAGTGGGGACATCCTGTACCAGACCCCGCTCTACAGTATGGCCATGACACGTCCCCGATTCGAGGCCATTCGGAGATGTTTGCATTATGCTGATAATGCGGCATGTCCCCCCCGAACTGATCCCGCGTATGACCGCCTGTATAAAATCAGGCCGGTCATCAATCACTTCGGGGCCAGATTTTGGGAGGCCTATGTCCCTGGAAGGGAGGTCGCTATTGATGAGTCGCTCATCAGCTTCAAGGGGAGACTCAGCTTCCGGCAATACATCCCGACCAAGCGAGCGCGGTATGGCGTGAAGATGTATAAACTTTGCGAGAGTACCTCCGGGTACACTTGCAAGTTTATAGTGTATGAGGGACGAGATTCCCGTTTTGAACCCCCAGAATGTCCCCCCACTCTGGGTGTTAGCAGGAAAATCGTTTGGGGCCTTTTGCACCCATTGCTAGATAAAGGTTACCACCTTTACATGGATAACTTTTATACCAGTATCCCTCTCTTCACATCCCTCGCCGCCAGATCCACAGTCGCTTGTGGGACAGTCCGGAAGAATCAAAGAGGCCTTCCGCCCCATCCCCTACATGCTCCTATCCCCCGGGGTGAGTCCCGTGCCTTTTCCCATGAGAACCTGTTGTTGGTCCGGTATAAGGACAAGAGGGATGTCCTTATGCTCACCACAATTCATGGGAATGGCAGCACCCCTGTCCCTGTGCGAGGTACCGTGGGACTGTTCCTCAAGCCCGATTGTATTCTGTACTATAATCAGTACATGGGGGGAGTTGATCTTTCTGATCAAGTCCTCAAGCCATATAATGCCATGCGGAAAACACGCGTATGGTATAAAAAGGTGGCGGTCTACATGGTACAGGTTGCCATGTACAACTCTTTTATATTGTACAAGTACGCTGGCAACACAGGGACATACCTGGAGTTCCAAGAGGTAGTTCTAAAGGCCCTCATCTTTGGTGACCGCCAAAGAGCGGGTCAGAGCACCTCTGGAACTTTAGGTCCCCGGATCGTCCCCGACACTTTCCAGGTATGATCCCCAACACTGGAAGGACGGGACGAACCCAGAAGAAATGCAGAGTGTGTCACAAGAAGGGGAGATGGAGGGACACCACCATTCAATGTGACACTTGCCCCGATCATCTGGGCCTCTGCATAGGCTGCTTCAGGGAGTATCACACTTCCATGGAGCCCTACATTTTCCATCCTTTGCCCTAATTTTCATTCCCCAGAATTCGGCTCCAATGTACCAGTCCAGGGTACATTGACTTCCAAATTTTAAACCAAAACACCCCCCCAAAAAACAAAACCTTTTTCCCAATAGCCCAATATCTTTTTTTCTTTTCTTCCCCCTAAAAAATGGGTCATGGCCCGTATCCCCAGAGTTATTATGTACTACCATAAGAATGTTGGGGGTCTATCTGTCCCCAACCTCGTCAAATATTATAGAGCGGCTCGTCTTGCTCAATTGTTATTATGTAACGCAGTTTGGGGTGCACCTCGCTGGCTTACTCTGGAAAATGCTCTCCTCTCCCCCCATACTTTATGCTCTCTTATGTGGTCATCCAGTCCTATATTTACTTTGATTCCCCCCTCTGCTATCCTCTCTCGCTACTCGCTGCTCTTGTGGAGATCGGTCCGCTTCAAGACTCCTCTTCAATCTCCTCTGTCCCCAGCCTTACCTATTTTTCAAAACCCCCTTTTTGCTCCAGGCCTCAACACAGGTCCATTTCACTGGTGGGTGCTCCACAAACTTACTCGCCTGCATAATTTTCTCCTTCGCACCCACCTTATGACCAAGGAGATGTTTATAGCTAGATATACTCCTCCACCTTCTGAATTGTATAGACTTAATCAGATCTTTTCCTTCCTTCTATCTCTTCCCTTCTCCTCTTCGGGGATTTCCCCTACCTCTTTTGAGACACTTGCCATCTACTCACCCTCTCGACCTGGCTCCCTATCTCACATTTACGCTTTGCTTAACAAGCCTCCTCCAGACACTAAGCTGCCTTTCATGACTCAATGGGAAGAGGATCTGGGGGTCTCTATGCCCTTATCTACGTGGCACGATTGTTGTACTCAAATCAGTAAAGGGAGTTGACAGGTTTCCCTTGTTGAAACCTCCCTGAAGGTCCTACACAGGGCTTATTATGTGCCAGCTCGCTTGCACATCATACACCCTGAGGTGTCCTCAGAATGCTTTAGGGGCTGCCGAGAGACGGGTTCCATGCTCCATATATGGTGGACCTGCCCTCAGGTGGCGAGATTTTGGTCGGACATAGCAAACCTAATTTCCTCGGTCTTACACATTAGACTGTCCCCCTCTCCTGATGTCTGCTTATTGGGACATAGGCCGCAGGGCATGTCTTTTGCTTCATTTAAGTTAACTCAATTTATTCTGCTGGCGGCCAGGATCCATGTGGCGTCTAAATGGCGCTCCAATGTTCTATCTAGCTCAATGGTAGTCTCTAGAGTAAATCAAATATTGCTATCTGAAAAACTTAATGCAATTAGAGCTGACACCAGAGATAACTTTGATAAGGTTTGGGAACCGTGGCTGAGTTCTCCCCATGCCCCGGACTTGACATATTACCTATCTTTGTGATGCACTGTATTAATAGGTCTAAAACATTTCACAACACGGATTACTTATCCCCACTGATACTTCCTTTACCCTTCTTCTCCATCACCCACCCTCCTTGCCTTCCCCATCCTTACCTACCCCCCGTCCCTCCCCGGGTCCACTGATCCTGGCCCCAGTTGGTTGGCATTTTTGGCGGTTGTTGTCTACGATGAGACTACATCAGGTTCAAAACTAGTTGTATGTATTTTTATACTGTTTAACTATGATTGCAATGTACTTCTCTGTACCGTTTTCTTGCTTTCAATAAATATATCTTTTGACACTAAAAAATGGGTCATGGGACACAGAGTCAACAGCATTGGAGGTTTGCAGTTGCCTCAAATGCGCAACGCTCTCTCTCCCCACCTGAGCGGGGTGCGCATTTGAGGTAACAGAATAGGGACGGCCCCACACATCCCCTTCCCAGAATGATGATTCAGAGTATAGGGTTTGGGGCGGGCATCATTTTTACTTTTGGCTGTACTCTGGGTCATCATTCTGGGAAAATAATTGGCATATCAGTACTAAAATTGCAATTTTCTTCCCCCCATAGTACTCTTTATCCATTCCTGGAAAATAAATGAAGGGAACACCCGTCTGTTCCAAATCTCCACTTCACCCTATACACCTTCCTAGGGGGTGTACTGTATATAATGGGGTCACATGTGGGTGTTCCTTTCTTGTATTTTCCTCTGAATGTATGTAACTGTTAGGTCCGTAACAAGCATCCGCCTCAAATGCGAAGAGTTCTCGCTGAGCTCTGTCGTATTTCCAGGCGACAATTCGGAGTCACATGTTAGTTGTTCCCAGAAAGATGAAGCAGAGCATAGGTTGAAAATTGCAATTTTCAAAAGCTTCATCCATTCCTGGAAAATAAATTTAGGAAACACCTGTGCATTAAAAATGTCCTCTTTACCCCTATACCCATTCCTCAGGGTGGGTACTTTCTGTAATGGTGTCACTGCCCCCCTATACCCATTCCTCAGGGGGTGTACTGTATATAATGGGGTCACTGCCCCCCTATACCCATTCCTCAGGGGGTGTACTGTATATAATGGTGTCACTGCCCCCCTATACCCATTCCTCAGGGGGTGTACTGTATATAATGTGGTCACTGCCCCCCTATACCCATTCCTCAGGGGGTGTACTGTATATAATGGGGTCACTGCCCCCCTATACCCATTCCTCAGGGGGTGTACTGTATATAATGTGGTCACTGCCCCCCTATACCCATTCCTCAGGGGGTGTACTGTATATAATGTGGTCACTGCCCCCCTATACCCATTCCTCAGGGGGTGTACTGTATATAATGGGGTCACTGCCCCCCTATACCCATTCCTCAGGGGGTGTACTGTATATAATGGGGTCACTGCCCCCCTATACCCATTCCTCAGTGTGGGTACTTTCTGTAATGGTGTCACATGTGGGTGTTTCATTTTTGTATTTTCCTCAGAATGTATGTAACCGTCAGCTACTGATATGCCAAAGGCCACAAATACAAAGTGACCTCTGTGACTTCTGAGCCTTGTTGTGCGCCCGCCCAGCACGTTACTCCATATGTGGATGTATTTTTATAGTCAGGGGGAAAAGCCCTCCAAAATTTGTAACCCAATTTCTCATATTACTCCTTGTGAAAATGTTAATAATTGGGTAACCCCAGCATTTTACAGTAAAAAAATAAAATTTTTCAATTTATGGCCCACTTTTCAAAAAAAACCTGTGAGGTGTTATTTCCCGCTGTACCCCTTGTTACGTTCATTGAGGGGTGTAGTTTCTAAAATGGTGTCACATGTGTTTTTTTTTTTCCTGTTGGGGGCTTTATAAATGCACATGACCCCCGACTTCAATTACAACAAAATTTTCACTCCTTCTATTCTGAGCATTGTAGTGCGTTCACAGAGCAATTTACATCCACATATGGGGTATTTTTTTTCTCAGACAAAATTGTTCTACAAATTTTGGGGGCCTTTTGCCCTATTACCCGATGTGAAAATGAAACATTTGGGGTAATACTATCAATATAGTGCAAAAAAATCAAATTTTTCACTTTTACGGCCCACTGTTCAAAAAACCTGTGAGGTGTAAGTACTCACTGTAACACTATTACGTTCCCCAAGGGGTGTAGTTTCCAAAAGGGTATGCCATGTGTTTTTTTTTTACTGTCCTGGCACCAAAGGGGCTTCCTAAATGCCCCCAGAGCAAAATTTGTAACTCCTTCTGTTCTGAGACCTGTAGTGCGCCAGCAGAGCACTTTTCACCCCCATATGGGGTGTTTTCTGAATCGGGAGAAATTGGGCTTCAAATTTTGGGGGGTATTTTCTGCTTTAACCCTTTGTAAAAATGTAAAATTGTTGAGAAACCAAGCATTTTAGGGAAAATTTATTATTTTTTTTTTACATATGCCAAAGTCGTGAAACCACTGTGGGGTATTAAGGTTCACTTTACCCCTTGTTACATTCCCCGAGGGGTCTAGTTTCCAAAATGGTATGCCATGTGTTTTTTTTTAGCTGTCCTGGCACCATAGGGGCTTCCTAAATGCAGCATGCCCCCAGAGCAAAATTTGCTTCAAAAAAGCCAAATGTGACTCCTTCTCTTCTGGGACCTGTAGTGCGCCAGCAGAGCACTTTTCACCCCCATATGGGGTGTTTTCTGAATCGGGAGAAATTGGGCTTCAAATTTTGGGGGGTATTTTCTGCTTTAATCCTTTATAAAAATGTAAAATTTTTGGGAAACCAAGCATTTTAGATAATTTTTTTTTTACATTTGCAAAAGTCGTGAAACCCCTGTGGGGTATTAAGGCTCACTTAATTCCTTGTTACGTTCTTCAAGGGGTCTAGTTTCCAAAATGGTATGCCATGTGGGGGTTTTTAGCTGTTCTGGCACCATAGGGGCTTCCTAAATGCAACATGCCCCCCAAAAACCATTTCAGAAAAACGTACTCTCCAAAATCCCCTTGTCGCTTCTTCGCTTCTGAGCCCTCTACTGCGCCCGCCGAACAATTAACATAGACATATGAGGTATGTGCTTACTCGAGAGAAATTGGGCTATAAACACAAGTAAAAATTTTCTCCTTTTACCCCTTGCAAACATTCAAAAATTGGGTCTACAAGAACATGCGAGTGTAAAAAATGAAGATTTTGAATTTTCTCCTTCACTTTGCTGCAATTCCTGGGAAACATCTAAAGGGTTAAAACGCTGACTGAATGTCATTTTGAATACTTTGGGGGGTGTAGTTTTTATAATGGGGTCATTTATGGGGTATTTCTAATATGAAGACTCTTCAAATCCACTCCAAACCTGAACTGGTCCCTGAAAAATATTGAGTTTGAAAATTTTGTGAAAATTTGGAAAATTGCTGCTGAACTTTGAAGCCCTCTGGTGTCTTCCAAAAGTAAAAACTCGTCAATTTTATTGATGCAAACATAAAGTAGACATATTGTATATGTGAATCAAAAATTTTTTTATTTTGAATATCCATTTTCCTTACAAGCAGAGAGCTTCAAAGTTAGAAAAATGCAAAATTTTCAATTTTTTCATCAAATTTTGGGATTTTTCACCAAGAAAGGATGCAAGTTACCATAAAATTTTACCACTATGTTAAAGTAGAATATGTCACGAAAAAACAATCTCGGAATCAGAATGATAACTAAAAGCATTCCAGAGTTATTAATGTTTAAAGTGACAGTGGTCAGATTTGCAAAAAACACTCTGGTCCTTAAAGGGTAGCTCCCACCATCCTCTTTTTTTTTTTTTCTGTCCCTGCCTATTGCCCATCTATCCCTAACCCCCTCCCTGCCTTTATTTTTTTTTTTTATTATCTTAAAAATGGCATTTTGTCTGCCTGGTAGTGTGCTCACTACCAGGCAGACTTCCCCAGCAGGCACCACGTCACTGATGCCTGCTGGGGGCCGAGTTCCGCCCATAGTTCTCAGGACAGGGTGCCTCCAGTTGTTTCACCACCACAACTCCCAGCATGCCCTGACATCTATTTGCTGTCAGGGCATGCTGGGAGTTGTAGTGGGGAAACAACTGGAGGCACCCTGTGTTGGAAGACCCCCCCCCCCGCCCTCCTACCCCCCTCACCTGTGCCGGACCATGAGCGGGGGTCCGTAGCAAGCAACAAGTGTATGCCCGGCTTCCTGTCATGCCCGTACACTCTGGAAACTGTCTCTATGTTTCTGGAGGATTGAAAGTCCTCCAGAACCATAGAGAGAGTTACCAGAGTGTAGGAGCATGACAGGAAGCCGGGCATACACTTGTTGCTCCATATAACGCGCTCCCCCCGGCAATGACAGGAGCATTGAGGAGGCGGCGTATCCCCATAGGAGCCACGGCTGTAAGGAGAGGTAAGAGCCATGTTCCTCCCTGCTGCAGGGAGAATATGCAGCAGGGAGGCGGCCAGTGTGAGAGTCCAGGGAGCCAATGCGCAGCCCTGGATTTCACTGTGCTCGCTCTCGCCTGTTTGATTGACAGGCGGAAGCGAGCACCGCAGTGACTAGAATTTCGACTCATTTGCCAGGCTCAAATGAGACGAAATTCTGTAGTGACGTCACTGCCGAATGCATTCGGCCACTAGGAGGGCGACCCCTAGTGGCCGAATTTAAAAGTGATTTTAAACTGGTTTAAAATCACTTTTTTTAATTAAACTATATTAGAGATATGTTGTAGTACTTAAGTACTACAACATATCAATTTTTTTATTTCATGACAGTGCCCATTTAAGGTGTAAAATGGCCTGGTCCTTAAGGGGTTAAAGGGAGCGCTCCCCGGAGCGCTCGCAACATCCTCGCTACTGCAGCGCCCCGGTCAGATCTACTGACCGGGTGCGCTGCGATACCGCCCCCAGCCGGGATGCGATTCGCGATGCGGGTGGCGCCCGCTCGCGATGCGCACCCCGGCTCCCGTACCTGACTCGCTCTCCGTCGGTCCTGTCCCGGCGCGCGCGGCCCCGCTCCCTAGGGCGCGCGCGCGCCGGGTCTCTGCGATTTAAAGGGCCACTGCGCCACTGATTGGCGCAGTTGGTCTAATTAGTGTGTTCACCTGTGCACTCCCTATGTATACCTCACTTCCCCTGCACTCCCTCGCCGGATCTTGTTGCCATTGTGCCAGTGAAAGCGTTTCCTAGTGTGTTCCTAGCCTGTGTTCCAGACCTCCTGCCGTTGCCCCTGAATACGATCCTTGCTGCCTGCCCCGACCTTCTGCTACGTCCGACCTTGCTCTTGTCTACTCCCTTGTACCGCGCCTATCTTCAGCAGTCAGAGAGGTTGAGCCGTTGCTAGTGGATACGACCTGGTTACTACCGCCGCTGCAAGACCATCCCGCTTTGCGGCGGGCTCTGGTGAATACCAGTAGTAACTTAGAACCGGTCCACTAGCACGGTCCACGCCAATCCCTCTCTGGCACAGAGGATCAACCTCCTGCCAGCCGAATCGTGACAGTAGATCCGGCCATGGATCCCGCTGAAGTTCCACTGCCAGTTGTCGCCGACCTCACCACGGTGGTCGCCCAGCAGTCGCAACAGATAGCGCAACAAGGCCACCATCTGTCTCAACTGACCGTGATGCTACAGCAGCTACTACCACAGCTCCAGCAATCATCTCCTCCGCCAGCTCCTGCACCTCCTCCGCAGCGAGTGGCCGCTTCCGGCCTACGACTATCCTTGCCGGATAAATTTGATGGGGACTCTAAGTTTTGCCGTGGCTTTCTTTCGCAATGTTCCCTGCACTTGGAGATGATGTCGGACCAGTTTCCTACTGAAAGGTCTAAGGTGGCTTTCGTAGTCAGCCTTCTGTCTGGGAAAGCTCTGTCATGGGCCACACCGCTCTGGGACCGCAATGACCCCGTCACTGCCTCTGTACACTCCTTCTTCTCGGAAATTCGAAGTGTCTTTGAGGAACCTGCCCGAGCCTCTTCTGCTGAGACTGCCCTGCTGAACCTGGTCCAGGGTAATTCTTCCGTTGGCGAGTACGCCATCCAATTCCGTACTCTTGCTTCCGAATTATCCTGGAATAATGAGGCCCTCTGCGCGACCTTTAAAAAAGGCTTATCCAGCAACATTAAAGATGTTCTGGCCGCACGAGAAATTCCTGCTAACCTGCATGAACTCATTCATCTAGCCACTCGCATTGACATGCGTTTTTCCGAAAGGCGTCAGGAGCTCCGCCAGGATATGGACTTTGTTCGCACGAGGCGTTTTTTCTCCCCGGCTCCTCTCTCCTCTGGTCCTCTGCAATCCGTTCCTGTGCCTCCCGCCGTGGAGGCTATGCAAGTTGACCGGTCTCGCTTGACACCTCAAGAGAGGACACGACGCCGCATGGAGAATCTTTGCCTGTACTGTGCCGGTACCGAACACTTCCTGAAGGATTGTCCTATCTGTCCTCCCCGCCTGGAAAGACGTACGCTGACTACGCACAAAGGTGAGACAGTTCTTGATGTCAACTCTGCTTCTCCACGCCTTACTGTGCCTGTGCGGATATCTGCCTCTACCTTCTCCTTCTCTACTATGGCCTTCTTGGATTCCGGATCTGCAGGAAATTTTATTTTGGCCTCTCTCATCAACAGGTTCAACATCCCGGTGACCAGTCTCGCCAGACCCCTCTACATCAATTGTGTTAACAATGAAAGATTGGACTGTACCGTGCGTTACCGCACGGAGCCCCTCCTAATGTGCATCGGACCTCATCACGAAAAAATTGAGTTTTTGGTCCTCTCCAATTGCACTTCCGAAATTCTCCTTGGACTACCGTGGCTTCAACGCCATTCCCCAACCCTTGATTGGTCCACAGGAGAGATCAAGAGCTGGGGTACTTCTTGTTTCAAGGACTGTCTTAAACCGGTTCCCAGTACTCCCTGCCGTGACCCTGTGGGTCCCCCTGTAACCGGTCTCCCTAAGGCTTATATGGACTATGCTGACGTATTTTGCAAAAAACAAGCTGAGACTTTACCTCCTCACAGGCCTTATGACTGTCCTATTGACCTCCTCCCGGGCACTACTCCACCCCGGGGCAGAATTTATCCTCTGTCCACCCCAGAGACTCTTGCTATGTCTGAATACATCCAGGAAAATTTAAAAAAGGGGTTTATCCGCAAATCCTCCTCTCCTGCCGGAGCTGGATTTTTCTTTGTGTCCAAAAAAGATGGCTCCCTACGTCCTTGCATTGATTACCGCGGACTTAATAAAATCACGGTAAAGAACCGCTACCCCCTACCTCTTATCTCAGAACTCTTTGATCGCCTTCAAGGTGCCCACATCTTTACCAAACTGGACTTAAGAGGTGCTTATAATCTCATCCGCATCAGGGAGGGGGACGAATGGAAAACTGCATTTAACACCAGAGATGGACACTTTGAGTATCTAGTCATGCCCTTTGGCCTGTGCAACGCCCCTGCCGTCTTCCAAGACTTTGTTAATGAAATTTTTCGTGATCTCTTATATTCCTGTGTTGTTGTGTATCTGGACGATATTCTGATTTTTTCTGCCAACTTAGAAGAACATCACCAGCATGTCCGCATGGTTCTTCAGAGACTTCGAGACAATCAACTTTATGCCAAAATGGAGAAATGTCTGTTTGAATGTCAATCTCTTCCTTTCCTAGGATACTTGGTCTCTGGCCAGGGACTACAAATGGACCCAGATAAACTCTCTGCCGTCTTAGATTGGCCACGCCCCTCCGGACTCCGTGCTATCCAACGTTTTTTGGGGTTCGCCAATTATTACAGACAATTTATTCCACATTTTTCCACTATTGTGGCTCCTATCGTGGCTTTAACCAAGAAGAATGCCAATCCTAAGTCCTGGTCTCCCCAAGCGGAAGACGCATTTAAACGGCTCAAGTCTGCCTTTTCTTCTGCTCCCGTGCTCTCCAGACCTGACCCATCTAAACCCTTCCTATTGGAGGTTGATGCCTCCTCAGTGGGAGCTGGAGCGGTCCTTCTACAAAAAAATTCCTCCGGGCATGCTGTTACTTGTGGGTTTTTTTCTAGGACCTTCTCTCCGGCGGAGAGGAACTACTCCATCGGGGATCGAGAACTACTGGCCATTAAATTGGCACTTGAGGAATGGAGGCATCTGCTGGAGGGATCAAAATTTCCAGTTATCATTTACACCGATCACAAGAATCTCTCCTATCTCCAGTCTGCCCAACGGCTGAACCCTCGCCAGGCCAGGTGGTCGTTGTTCTTTGCCCGTTTTAACTTTGAAATTCATTTTCGCCCTGCCGACAAGAACATTAGGGCCGATGCTCTCTCTCGTTCCTCGGATGCCTCGGAAGTAGAGGTCTCTCCGCAACACATCATTCCTCCTGACTGTCTGATCTCCACTTCTCCAGTCTCCATCAGGCAAACTCCTCCAGGGAAGACCTTCGTTTCTCCACGCCAACGTCTCGGGATTCTCAAATGGGGTCACTCCTCCCACCTCGCAGGCCATGCGGGCATCAAAAAGTCCTTGCAACTCATCTCTCGTTTCTATTGGTGGCCGACTCTGGAGACGGATGTTGTTGATTTTGTGCGGGCCTGTACTGTCTGTGCCCGGGATAAGACTCCTCGCCAGAAGCCTGCTGGTCTCCTTCATCCTCTGCCTGTCCCCGAATAGCCTTGGTCTCTGATTGGTATGGACTTTATTACAGACTTACCCCCATCCCGTGGCAACATTGTTGTTTGGGTGGTCGTTGATCGATTTTCCAAGATGGCACATTTTATTCCTCTTCCTGGTCTTCCTTCAGCGCCTCAGTTGGCAAAATAATTTTTTGTACACATTTTTCGTCTTCACGGTTTGCCCACGCAGATCGTCTCGGATAGAGGCGTCCAATTCGTGTCAAAATTCTGGAGGGCTCTCTGTAAACAACTCAAGATTAAATTAAACTTCTCTTCTGCTTATCATCCTCAATCCAATGGGCAAGTAGAAAGAATTAACCAGGTCCTGGGTGACTATTTACGGCATTTTGTTTCCTCCCGCCAGGATGACTGGGCAGATCTTCTACCATGGGCCGAATTCTCGTACAACTTCAGAGTCTCTGAATCTTCTGCTAAATCCCCATTTTTCGTGGTGTACGGCCGTCACCCTCTTCCCCCCCTCCCTACTCCCTTGCCCTCTGGTTTGCCCGCTGTGGATGAAGTGACTCGTGATCTTTCCACCATATGGAAAGAGACCCAAAATTCTCTTTTACAGGCTTCATCTCGCATGAAAAAGTTTGCCGATAAGAAAAGAAGAGCTTCCCCCATTTTTGCTCCCGGAGACAAGGTATGGCTCTCCGCTAAATATGTCCGCTTCCGTGTCCCCAGTTACAAACTGGGACCACGCTATCTGGGTCCTTTCAAAATCTTGTGCCAAATTAATCCTGTCTCTTACAAACTTCTTCTTCCTCCTTCTCTTCGTATTCCCAATGCCTTTCATGTCTCTCTCCTTAAACCACTCATCATCAACCGTTTCTCTCCCAAACTTGTTTCTCCCACTCCTGTTTCCGGTTCTTCTGACATCTTCTCCGTGAAGGAGATACTGGCCTGCAAGACGGTCAGAGGGAAAAAAAATTTTTGGGTGGATTGGGAGGGCTGTGGTCCTGAAGAGAGATCCTGGGAACCTGAGGACAACATCCTAGACAAAAGTCTGGTCCTCAGGTTCTCAGGCTCCAAGAAGAGGGGGAGACCCAAGGGGGGGGTACTGTTACGCCGAGCGCTCCGGGTCCCCGCTCCTCCCCGGAGCGCTCGCAACATCCTCGCTACTGCAGCGCCCCGGTCAGATCTACTGACCGGGTGCGCTGCGATACCGCCCCCAGCCGGGATGCGATTCGCGATGCGGGTGGCGCCCGCTCGCGATGCGCACCCCGGCTCCCGTACCTGACTCGCTCTCCGTCGGTCCTGTCCCGGCGCGCAGCCCCGCTCCCTAGGGCGCGCGCGCGCCGGGTCTCTGCGATTTAAAGGGCCACTGCGCCACTGATTGGCGCAGTTGGTCTAATTAGTGTGTTCACCTGTGCACTCCCTATGTATACCTCACTTCCCCTGCACTCCCTCGCCGGATCTTGTTGCCATTGTGCCAGTGAAAGCGTTTCCTAGTGTGTTCCTAGCCTGTGTTCCAGACCTCCTGCCGTTGCCCCTGAATACGATCCTTGCTGCCTGCCCCGACCTTCTGCTACGTCCGACCTTGCTCTTGTCTACTCCCTTGTACCGCGCCTATCTTCAGCAGTCAGAGAGGTTGAGCCGTTGCTAGTGGATACGACCTGGTTACTACCGCCGCTGCAAGACCATCCCGCTTTGCGGCGGGCTCTGGTGAATACCAGTAGTAACTTAGAACCGGTCCACTAGCACGGTCCACGCCAATCCCTCTCTGGCACAGAGGATCAACCTCCTGCCAGCCGAATCGTGACAGTAGATCCGGCCATGGATCCCGCTGAAGTTCCACTGCCAGTTGTCGCCGACCTCACCACGGTGGTCGCCCAGCAGTCGCAACAGATAGCGCAACAAGGCCACCATCTGTCTCAACTGACCGTGATGCTACAGCAGCTACTACCACAGCTCCAGCAATCATCTCCTCCGCCAGCTCCTGCACCTCCTCCGCAGCGAGTGGCCGCTTCCGGCCTACGACTATCCTTGCCGGATAAATTTGATGGGGACTCTAAGTTTTGCCGTGGCTTTCTTTCGCAATGTTCCCTGCACTTGGAGATGATGTCGGACCAGTTTCCTACTGAAAGGTCTAAGGTGGCTTTCGTAGTCAGCCTTCTGTCTGGGAAAGCTCTGTCATGGGCCACACCGCTCTGGGACCGCAATGACCCCGTCACTGCCTCTGTACACTCCTTCTTCTCGGAAATTCGAAGTGTCTTTGAGGAACCTGCCCGAGCCTCTTCTGCTGAGACTGCCCTGCTGAACCTGGTCCAGGGTAATTCTTCCGTTGGCGAGTACGCCATCCAATTCCGTACTCTTGCTTCCGAATTATCCTGGAATAATGAGGCCCTCTGCGCGACCTTTAAAAAAGGCCTATCCAGCAACATTAAAGATGTTCTGGCCGCACGAGAAATTCCTGCTAACCTGCATGAACTCATTCATCTAGCCACTCGCATTGACATGCGTTTTTCCGAAAGGCGTCAGGAGCTCCGCCAGGATATGGACTTTGTTCGCACGAGGCGTTTTTTCTCCCCGGCTCCTCTGCAATCCGTTCCTGTGCCTCCCGCCGTGGAGGCTATGCAAGTTGACCGGTCTCGCTTGACACCTCAAGAGAGGACACGACGCCGCATGGAGAATCTTTGCCTGTACTGTGCCGGTACCGAACACTTCCTGAAGGATTGTCCTATCCGTCCTCCCCGCCTGGAAAGACGTACGCTGACTACGCACAAAGGTGAGACAGTTCTTGATGTCAACTCTGCTTCTCCACGCCTTACTGTGCCTGTGCGGATATCTGCCTCTACCTTCTCCTTCTCTACTATGGCCTTCTTGGATTCCGGATCTGCAGGAAATTTTATTTTGGCCTCTCTCATCAACAGGTTCAACATCCCGGTGACCAGTCTCGCCAGACCCCTCTACATCAATTGTGTTAACAATGAAAGATTGGACTGTACCGTGCGTTACCGCACGGAGCCCCTCCTAATGTGCATCGGACCTCATCACGAAAAAATTTAGTTTTTGGTCCTCTCCAATTGCACTTCCGAAATTCTCCTTGGACTACCGTGGCTTCAACGCCATTCCCCAACCCTTGATTGGTCCACAGGAGAGATCAAGAGTTGGGGTACTTCTTGTTTCAAGGACTGTCTTAAACCGGTTCCCAGTACTCCCTGCCGTGACCCTGTGGGTCCCCCTGTAACCGGTCTCCCTAAGGCTTATATGGACTATGCTGACGTATTTTGCAAAAAACAAGCTGAGACTTTACCTCCTCACAGGCCTTATGACTGTCCTATTGACCTCCTCCCGGGCACTACTCCACCCCGGGGCAGAATTTATCCTCTGTCCACCCCAGAGACTCTTGCTATGTCTGAATACATCCAGGAAAATTTAAAAAAGGGGTTTATCCGCAAATCCTCCTCTCCTGCCGGAGCTGGATTTTTCTTTGTGTCCAAAAAAGATGGCTCCCTACGTCCTTGCATTGATTACCGCGGACTTAATAAAATCACCTATAAAGAACCGCTACCCCCTACCTCTTATCTCAGAACTCTTTGATCGCCTTCAAGGTGCCCACATCTTTACCAAACTGGACTTAAGAGGTGCTTATAATCTCATCCGCATCAGGGAGGGGGACGAATGGAAAACTGCATTTAACACCAGAGATGGACACTTTGAGTATCTAGTCATGCCCTTTGGCCTGTGCAACGCCCCTGCCGTCTTCCAAGACTTTGTTAATGAAATTTTTCGTGATCTCTTATATTCCTGTGTTGTTGTGTATCTGGACGATATTCTGATTTTTTCTGCCAACTTAGAAGAACATCGCCAGCATGTCCGCATGGTTCTTCAGAGACTTCGAGACAATCAACTTTATGCCAAAATGGAGAAATGTCTGTTTGAATGTCAATCTCTTCCTTTCCTAGGATACTTGGTCTCTGGCCAGGGACTACAAATGGACCCAGATAAACTCTCTGCCGTCTTAGATTGGCCACGCCCCTCCGGACTCCGTGCTATCCAACGTTTTTTGGGGTTCGCCAATTATTACAGACAATTTATTCCACATTTTTCCACTATTGTGGCTCCTATCGTGGCTTTAACCAAGAAGAATGCCAATCCTAAGTCCTGGTCTCCCCAAGCGGAAGACGCATTTAAACGGCTCAAGTCTGCCTTTTCTTCTGCTCCCGTGCTCTCCAGACCTGACCCATCTAAACCCTTCCTATTGGAGGTTGATGCCTCCTCAGTGGGAGCTGGAGCGGTCCTTCTACAAAAAAATTCCTCCGGGCATGCTGTTACTTGTGGTTTTTTTTCTAGGACCTTCTCTCCGGCGGAGAGTAACTACTCCATCGGGGATCGAGAACTACTGGCCATTAAATTGGCACTTGAGGAATGGAGGCATCTGCTGGAGGGATCAAAATTTCCAGTTATCATTTACACCGATCACAAGAATCTCTCCTATCTCCAGTCTGCCCAACGGCTGAATCCTCGCCAGGCCAGGTGGTCGTTGTTCTTTGCCCGTTTTAACTTTGAAATTCATTTTCGCCCTGCCGACAAGAACATTAGGGCCGATGCTCTCTCTCGTTCCTCGGATGCCTCGGAAGTAGAGGTCTCTCCGCAACACATCATTCCTCCTGACTGTCTGATCTCCACTTCTCCAGTCTCCATCAGGCAAACTCCTCCAGGGAAGACCTTCGTTTCTCCACGCCAACGTCTCGGGATTCTCAAATGTGGTCACTCCTCCCACCTCGCAGGCCATGCGGGCATCAAAAAGTCCTTGCAACTCATCTCTCGTTTCTATTGGTGGCCGACTCTGGAGACGGATGTTGTTGATTTTGTGCGGGCCTGTACTGTCTGTGCCCGGGATAAGACTCCTCGCCAGAAGCCTGCTGGTCTCCTTCATCCTCTGCCTGTCCCCAAACAGCCTTGGTCTCTGATTGGTATGGACTTTATTACAGACTTACCCCCATCCCGTGGCAACACTGTTGTTTGGGTGGTCGTTGATCGATTTTCCAAGATGGCACATTTTATTCCTCTTCCTGGTCTTCCTTCAGCGCCTCAGTTGGCAAAACAATTTTTTGTACACATTTTTCGTCTTCACGGTTTGCCCACGCAGATCGTCTCGGATAGAGGCGTCCAATTCGTGTCAAAATTCTGGAGGGCTCTCTGTAAACAACTCAAGATTAAATTAAACTTCTCTTCTGCTTATCATCCTCAATCCAATGGGCAAGTAGAAAGAATTAACCAGGTCCTGGGTGACTATTTACGGCATTTTGTTTCCTCCCGCCAGGATGACTGGGCAGATCTTCTACCATGGGCCGAATTCTCGTACAACTTCAGAGTCTCTGAATCTTCTGCTAAATCCCCATTTTTCGTGGTGTACGGCCGTCACCCTCTTCCCCCCCTCCCTACTCCCTTGCCCTCTGGTTTGCCCGCTGTGGATGAAGTGACTCGTGATCTTTCCACCATATGGAAAGAGACCCAAAATTCTCTTTTACAGGCTTCATCTCGCATGAAAAAGTTTGCCGATAAGAAAAGAAGAGCTTCCCCCATTTTTGCTCCCGGAGACAAGGTATGTGTCACGATGCCGGCTGGCAGGTAGTGGATCCTCTGTGCCAGAGAGGGATTGGCGTGGACCGTGCTAGAGGATCGGTTCTAAGTCACTACTGGTTTTCACCAGAGCCCGCCGCAAAGCGGGATGGTCTTGCTGCGGCGGTAGTGACCAGGTCGTATCCCCTAGCAACGGCTCAACCTCTCTGGCTGCTGAAGATAGGCGCGGTACAAGGGAGTAGACAGAAGCAAGGTCGGACGTAGCAGAAGGTCGGGGCAGGCAGCAAGGATCGTAGTCAGGGGCAACGGCAGAAGGTCTGGAATCACAGGCAAGGAACACACAAGGAACGCTTTCACTGGCACTAGGGCAACAAGATCCGGCGAGGGAGTGAAGGGGAAGTGAGGTGATATAGGGAAGTGCACAGGTGTAAACACTAATTGGAACCACTGCACCAATCAGCGGTGCAGTGGCCCTTTAAATCGCAAAGACCCGGCGCGCGCGCGCCCTAGGGAGCGGGGCCGCGCGCGCCGGGACAGAACTGACGGGGAGCGAGTAAGGTACGGGAGCCGGGGTGCGCATCGCGAGCGGGCGCTACCCGCATCGCGAATCGCATCCCGGCCGGAGGTGGTAACGCAGCGCCCCGGGTCCGTGGAACCGACCGGGGCGCTGCAGTGAGGGAAGTGTAGCGAGCGCTCCGGGGAGGAGCGGGGACCCGGAGCGCTCGGCGTAACAGTACCCCCCCCCTTGGGTCTCCCCCTCTTCTTGGGGCCTGAGAACCTGAGGATCAGACTTTTGTCCAGGATATTGTCCTCAGGTTCCCAGGACCTCTCTTCTGGACCACAACCCTCCCAATCCACTAAAAAAAAAGTTCTTCCCCTGACCTTTTTAGAGGCCAAAATCTCTTTGACAGAGAAGATGTCCGAGGAGCCGGAAACAGGAGTGGGAGGAACAGATTTAGGAGAAAAACGGTTGAGGATGAGAGGTTTAAGAAGAGAGACGTGAAAGGCATTAGGGATACGAAGAGAAGGAGGAAGAAGAAGTTTGTAAGAGACAGGATTAATTTGACACAAAACTTTAAAAGGACCAAGATAGCGTGGTCCCAACTTATAGCTCGGGACACGGAAACGGACATATTTAGCGGAGAGCCATACCTTGTCTCCAGGGGAAAAAATGGGAGGAGCTCTTCTTTTCTTATCTGCGAATCTCTTCATGCGAGAAGAAGCCTGTAAGAGAGAATTTTGGGTCTCTTTCCATATGGTGGAAAGATCACGAGAAATTTCATCCACAGCGGGCAGACCAGAGGGCAAGGGGGTAGGGAGGGGGGGAAGAGGGTGACGGCCGTACACCACGAAAAACGGAGATTTGGAGGAAGATTCAGAGATTCTGAAATTATACGAGAATTCGGCCCAAGGTAGAAGATCTGCCCAGTCATCCTGGCGGGAGGAAACAAAATGTCGTAAATAGTCACCCAAGATCTGGTTAATTCTCTCTACTTGTCCATTGGATTGAGGATGGTATGCAGAAGAAAAATTTAATTTAATCTTGAGTTGTTTACAGAGAGCCCTCCAGAATTTAGACACAAATTGGACGCCTCTATCCGAGACGATCTGTGTAGGCAACCCGTGAAGACGAAAAATGTGTACAAAAAATTGTTTAGCCAACTGAGGCGCTGAAGGAAGACCAGGAAGAGGGATGAAATGTGCCATTTTGGAGAATCGATCAACGACCACCCAAATAACAGTGTTGCCATGGGATGGGGGTAAGTCAGTAATAAAATCCATACCAATCAGAGACCAAGGTTGTTCGGGGACAGGTAGAGGATGAAGAAAACCAGCGGGCTTCTGGCGAGGAGTCTTATCCCGGGCACAGATAGTGCAGGCTCGCACAAAGTCCACCACATCAGTCTCTAGAGTCGGCCACCAATAGAAGCGAGAGATGAGTTGCACAGATTTCTTGATGCCCGCATGACCTGCGAGATGGGAGGAGTGACCCCATTTGAGGATCCCAAGGCGTTGGCGTGGAGAAACAAAGGTCTTTCCTGGAGGAGTTTGCCTGATGGAGGCTGGAGAAGTGGAAATCAGGCAGTCAGGAGGAATGATGTGTTGAGGAGAGAGTTCAATTTCAGAGGCATCTGAGGAACGAGAGAGAGCATCGGCCCTAATGTTTTTATCAGCAGGCCGAAAGTGAATTTCAAAATTAAATCGGGCAAAGAACAGAGACCACCTGGCCTGACGAGGATTCAGCCGTTGGGCAGACTGGAGGTAGGAGAGGTTCTTGTGATCGGTGTAAATAATAACTGGAAATCTTGATCCCTCCAGCAGATGCCTCCATTCCTCAAGTGCTAATTTAATGGCTAGAAGCTCTCGATCCCCGATGGAGTAGTTCCTCTCCGCCGGAGAGAAGGTCCTGGAAAAAAAACCACAAGTAACAGCATGCCCGGAAGAGTTTTTTTGTAGAAGGACAGCTCCAGCTCCCACTGAGGAGGCATCAACCTCCAATAGGAAGGGTTTAGATGGGTCAGGTCTGGAGAGCACGGGAGCCGAAGAAAAGGCAGACTTGAGTCGTTTAAAGGCGTCTTCCGCTTGAGGAGGCCAAGACTTGGGATCGGCATTTTTTTTTGTTAAAGCCACAATAGGAGCCACAATGGTAGAAAAATGTGGAATAAATTGCCTGTAATAATTGGCGAACCCCAAAAAACGTTGGATGGCACGGAGTCCGGAGGGGCGTGGCCAATCTAAGACGGCAGAGAGTTTATCTGGGTCCATTTGTAGTCCCTGGCCAGAGACCAAGTATCCTAGAAAAGGAAGAGATTGGCATTCAAACAGACATTTCTCTATTTTGGCATAGAGTTGATTATCACGAAGTCTCTGAAGAACCATACGGACATGCTGGCGGTGTTCTTCAAGATTGGCAGAAAAAATCAGGATATCGTCCAGATATACAACAACACAGGAGTATAGTAGATCACGAAAAATTTCATTAACAAAGTCTTGGAAGACGGCAGGGGCGTTGCATAGACCAAAGGGCATGACCAGATACTCAAAGTGTCCATCTCTGGTGTTAAATGCCGTTTTCCATTCATCCCCCTCTCTGATGCGGATGAGATTATAAGCACCTCTTAAGTCCAGTTTGGTAAAAATATGGGCACCTTGGAGACGATCAAAGAGTTCAGAGATGAGGGGTAGGGGGTAGCGGTTCTTAACCGTGATTTTATTAAGACCGCGGTAGTCAATGCAAGGACGTAGAGAGCCATCTTTTTTGGACACAAAGAAAAATCCGGCTCCGGCAGGAGAGGAGGATTTACGGATAAAGCCCTTTTTTAAATTTTCTTGGACGTATTCAGACATGGCAAGAGTCTCTGGGACGGACAGAGGATAGATTCTGCCCCGGGGTGGAGTAGTGCCCGGGAGGAGGTCAATGGGACAATCATAAGGCCTGTGAGGAGGTAGAGTCTCAGCTTGTTTTTTGCAAAAAACGTCCGCAAAGTCCATATAGGCCTTAGGGAGACCGGTTACATGAGGAAGCACAGGGACACGGCAAGGTTTACTGGGAACCGGTTTTAAGCAGTCCTTGGAACAAGAGGGCCCCCAACTCTTGATCTCCCCAGTGGACCAATCCAGGATTGGGGAATGGAGTTGAAGCCAGGGAAGTCCAAGAAGGATTTCAGAAGTGCAATTGGGGAGGACCAACAGTTCAATCCTCTCGTGATGAGATCCGATGCACATTAGAAGGGGCTCCGTGCGGAAACGTATAGTACAGTCCAATCTTTCATTGTTTACACAATTGATGTAGAGGGGTCTGGCGAGACTGGTCACCGGGATGTTGAACCTGTTGACGAGAGAGGCTAAGATGAAATTTCCTGCAGATCCAGAGTCCAAGAAGGCCACAGCAGAGAAGGAGAAGGCAGAGGCAGACATCCGCACAGGCACAGTAAGACGTGGAGAAGCAGAGTAGACATCAAGGACTGTCTCACTTTTGTGCGGAGTCAGCGGACGTCTTTCCAGGCGGGGAGGACGGATAGGACAATCCTTCAGGAAGTGTTCGGTACTAGCACAGTACAGGCAGAGATTCTCCATGCGGCGTCGTGTCCTCTCTTGGGGTGTCAGGCGAGACCGGTCGACCTGCATAGCCTCCACGGCGGGAGGCACAGGAACAGATTGCAGGGGACCAGAGGAGAGAGGAGCCGGGGAGAAGAAACGCCTCGTGCGAACAGAGTCCATATCCTGGCGGAGCTCCTGACGCCGTTCGGAAAAACGCATGTCAATGCGAGTGGCAAGATGGATGAGTTCATGTAGGTTAGCAGGGATTTCTCGTGCGGCCAGAACATCTTTAATGTTGCTGGATAGGCCTTTTTTAAAGGTCGCGCAGAGTGCCTCATTATTCCAGGATAATTCTGAAGCAAGGGTACGGAACTGTACGGCATACTCGCCAACGGAAGAATTACCCTGGACCAGGTTCAACAGGGCAGTCTCAGCAGAAGAGGCTCGGGCAGGTTCCTCAAAGACACTTCGAATTTCCGAGAAGAAGGAGTGTACAGAGGCAGTGACGGGGTCATTGCGGTCCCAGAGCGGTGTGGCCCAAGCCAGGGCTTTTCCAGACAGCAGGCTGACTACGAAAGCCACCTTAGACCTTTCAGTGGGGAACTGGTCCGACATCATCTCCAAGTGTAATGAACATTGGGAAAGAAAGCCACGGCAAAACTTAGAGTCCCCATCAAATTTATCCGGCAAGGATAGTCGTATTCCAGAAGCGGCCACTCGCTGCGGAGGAGGTACAGGAGCTGGCGGAGGAGATGATTGCTGGAGCTGTGGTAGTAACTGTTGTAGCATAACAGTCAGTTGAGACAGCTGTTGGCCTTGTTGCGCAATCTGTTGTGACTGCTGGGCGACCACCGTGGTGAGGTCAGCGACAACTGGCAGAGGAACTTCAGCGGGATCCATGGCCGGATCTACTGTCACGATGCCGGCTGGCAGGTAGTGGATCCTCTGTGCCAGAGAGGGATTGGCGTGGACCGTGCTAGAGGATCGGTTCTAAGTCACTACTGGTTTTCACCAGAGCCCGCCGCAAAGCGGGATGGTCTTGCTGCGGCGGTAGTGACCAGGTCGTATCCCCTAGCAACGGCTCAACCTCTCTGGCTGCTGAAGATAGGCGCGGTACAAGGGAGTAGACAGAAGCAAGGTCGGACGTAGCAGAAGGTCGGGGCAGGCAGCAAGGATCGTAGTCAGGGGCAACGGCAGAAGGTCTGGAATCACAGGCAAGGAACACACAAGGAACGCTTTCACTGGCACTAGGGCAACAAGATCCGGCGAGGGAGTGAAGGGGAAGTGAGGTGATATAGGGAAGTGCACAGGTGTAAACACTAATTGGAACCACTGCACCAATCAGCGGTGCAGTGGCCCTTTAAATCGCAAAGACCCGGCGCGCGCGCGCCCTAGGGAGCGGGGCCGCGCGCGCCGGGACAGAACTGACGGGGAGCGAGTAAGGTACGGGAGCCGGGGTGCGCATCGCGAGCGGGCGCTACCCGCATCGCGAATCGCATCCCGGCCGGAGGTGGTAACGCAGCGCCCCGGGTCCGTGGAACCGACCGGGGCGCTGCAGTGAGGGAAGTGTAGCGAGCGCTCCGGGGAGGAGCGGGGACCCGGAGCGCTCGGCGTAACAGTATGGCTCTCCGCTAAATATGTCC
Organism: Hyla sarda; assembly: GCF_029499605.1. Classification (NCBI taxonomy): domain Eukaryota; kingdom Metazoa; phylum Chordata; class Amphibia; order Anura; family Hylidae; genus Hyla; species Hyla sarda. Next base: position 1,648,921 of record NC_079190.1, read on the forward strand.
GCTTCCGTGTCCCCAGTTACAAACTGGGACCACGCTATCTGGGTCCTTTCAAAATCTTGTGCCAAATTAATCCTGTCTCTTACAAACTTCTTCTTCCTCCTTCTCTTCGTATTCCCAATGCCTTTCATGTCTCTCTCCTTAAACCACTCATCATCAACCGTTTCTCTCCCAAACTTGTTTCTCCCACTCCTGTTTCCGGTTCTTCTGACATCTTCTCCGTGAAGGAGATACTGGCCTCCAAGACGGTCAGAGGGAAAACATTTTTTTGGGTGGATTGGGAGGGCTGTGGTCCTGAAGAGAGATCCTGGGAACCTGAGGACAACATCCTAGACAAAAGTCTGGTCCTCAGGTTCTCAGGCTCCAAGAAGAGGGGGAGACCCAAGGGGGGGGTACTGTTACGCCGAGCGCTCCGGGTCCCCGCTCCTCCCCGGAGCGCTCGCAACATCCTCGCTACTGCAGCGCCCCGGTCAGATCTACTGACCGGGTGCGCTGCGATACCGCCCCCAGCCGGGATGCGATTCGCGATGCGGGTGGCGCCCGCTCGCGATGCGCACCCCGGCTCCCGTACCTGACTCGCTCTCCGTCGGTCCTGTCCCGGCGCGCACAGCCCCGCTCCCTAGGGCGCGCGCGCGCCGGGTCTCTGCGATTTAAAGGGCCACTGCGCCACTGATTGGCGCAGTTGGTCTAATTAGTGTGTTCACCTGTGCACTCCCTATGTATACCTCACTTCCCCTGCACTCCCTCGCCGGATCTTGTTGCCATTGTGCCAGTGAAAGCGTTTCCTAGTGTGTTCCTAGCCTGTGTTCCAGACCTCCTGCCGTTGCCCCTGACTACGATCCTTGCTGCCTGCCCCGACCTTCTGCTACGTCCGACCTTGCTCTTGTCTACTCCCTTGTACCGCGCCTATCTTCAGCAGTCAGAGAGGTTGAGCCGTTGCTAGTGGATACGACCTGGTTACTACCGCCGCTGCAAGACCATCCCGCTTTGTGGCGGGCTCTGGTGAATACTAGTAGTAACTTAGAACCGGTCCACTAGCACGGTCCACGCCAATCCCTCTCTGGCACAGAGGATCAACCTCCTGCCAGCCGAATCGTGACAACAGCCTGTTTGGCTGTGAACAAAGCAGGCTGGCAGCTCTGAGTGTTTAGGACTCCAGCATGAGTCTGAAATGCTGCTGACAGGACTGATCGGGAAAAATACAATAGAAAGAAGCAGATTTGTCATTAACATGCTATTGGAAAGTTATTCAACATTCATTAATCTAAAAGATATCAAAAGTTTATTTCATGAGAGGTACCCTTTAACCAATCTGCTCTCTATAGAACTATTTATATATGACCCAATAGCGCCCCCGAGTGGTGACAATTATATAATTATAGGAGACATTTCATTTATTATACATTTCATCAATCCTCTCTATAGAACTATTTATATAAGACCCAATAGCGCCCCCGAGTGGTGACAATTATATAATTATAGGAGACATCATTTATTATACATTTCATCAATCCTCTCTATAGAACTATTTATATATGACCCAATAGCGCCCCCGAGTGGTGACAATTATATAATTATAGAGACATCATTTATTATACATTTCATCAATCCTCTCTCTATAGAACTATTTATATATGATCCAATAGCGCCCCCGAGTGGTGACAATTATATAATTATACAGACATCATTTATTATACATTTCATCAATCCGCTCTCTATAGAACTATTTATATATGATCCAATAGCGCCCCCGAGTGGTGACAATTATATAATTATAGAGACATCATTTATTATACATTTCATCAATCCTCTCTATAGAACTATTTATATATGACCCAATAGCGCCCCCGAGTGGTGACAATTATATAATTATAGAGACATCATTTATTATACATTTCATCAATCCTCTCTCTATAGAACTATTTATATATGACCCAATAGCGCCCCCGAGTGGTGACAATTATATAATTATAAAGACATCATTTATTATACATTTCATCAATCCTCTCTATAGAACTATTTATATATGACCAATAGCGCCCCCGAGTGGTGACAATTATATAATTATAGAGACATCATTTATTATACATTTCATCAATCCTCTCTATAGAACTATTTATATATGGACCAATAGCGCCCCCGAGTGGTGACAATTATATAATTATAGAGACATCATTTATTATACATTTCATCAATCCGCTCTATAGAACTATTTATATATGATCCAATAGCGCCCCCGAGTGGTGACAATTATATAATTATAGAGACATCATTTATTATACATTTCATCAATCCTCTCTATAGAACTATTTATATATGACCCAATAGCGCCCCCGAGTGGTGACAATTATATAATTATAGAGACATCATTTATTATACATTTCATCAATCCTCTCTCTATAGAACTATTTATATATGACCCAATAGCGCCCCCGAGTGGTGACAATTATATAATAAGTAGATACCATTCACGTAAGGCGGAGGTCTCTTCATAGGAATCTTTTAATTCCAAATACATTTGGCAAAACCTCATTGGGGGAGATTTATCGAAACCTGTCCAGAGGAAAAGTTGCCCAGTTGCCCATAGCAACCAATGAGATCGCTGCTTTCATTTTAAACAAGGCCTCTGCAAAATGAAAGAAGCGATCTGATTGGTTGTTATGGGAAACTGGGCAACTTTACCTCTGGACAGGTTTTGATAAATCCCCCTGGAACCCAAAAAACATATATTCCACTGTCTTGTTCTATCCTCTAGGTCAGTGGTCTCCAAACTGTGGCCCTCAAAATGTTGCAAAACCACAACTCCCAGCATGCCCGGACAGCCAACGGCTTACAGTGTATTAAAGGGGTACTCCGCCTCTGGACATGTTATCCCCTATCCAGAAGATAACGAATAATATTTGTGGTCGCGGAGGGATCCGGCCCCCGGGACCCCGGCGTCTTGAACATTTATGTTCAAAACACTGGGTTCGAGGGTCCGTGGTCGCGACGTCAGGCCACGCCCCTACAGTCATGTCTATCGGAGGGGCGGTGACAGCTGTGGTAGCTGGTCACTCCCCTTCCCATAGTCTTAAATGGAGGGGGCGTGGCAGGGGCGGACTGACAACACTCTGGGCCCCCGGATCAAAAAAAGTAAGGGCCCCCTGTGTTGCTCTGCTGCCGGTCACACTTCTGCCCCTATTCCACCCAAATCCCTCCACCAGCCCTACACACAAAATAAACAAAATTTTATATATGAGAAGCACTCTAAGGTAGGTAAAATTATTTCCCAAGACCAATAACACCAGTATACAAGGAGTAAATATAGACCACAACACAATAACTGGATAATACCGCCATACTGTACTGAATAAAACCACTATACACAGACCAGTATACTATACAGGATCTGTATACAATATAAGTGATTATCTACAGGACCATATAGCAGTAGCTATCAGCTGTACACCGGATCTGTATACAATATAAGTGATTATATAGAGGACCATATGGCAGTAGCTATCAGCTGTACACAGGATCTGTATACAATATAAGTGATTATCTACAGGACCATATAGCAGTAGCTATCAGCTGTACACAGGATCTGTATACAATATAAGTGATTATATAGAGGACCATATGGCAGTAGCTATCAGCTGTACACAGGATCTGTATACAATATAAGTGATTATCTACAGGACCATATAGCAGTAGCTATCAGCTGTACACAGGATCTGTATACAATATAAGTGATTATATACAGGACCATATAGCAGTAGCTATCAGCTGTACACAGGATCTGTATACAATGTAAGTGATTATATACAGGACCATATGGCGGTAGATACCAGCTGTACACAGGATCTGTATACCATATAAGTGATTACAGTTACGTCTTTTCTGATCGGCGGCGTTCTCTTTCCTTTTCTTCTCCGTCCGGATCAGACCGCCATGTCAATCTTTTTACATCTGCAGGACAAACATGTTAGACTCTGAATTTTTCCAGTGCTCTCCCCTCCTCTACACAATCTTCCCATCTATAGGACCACAAACTGTAATAATGCCCTCATTGGTGTCCTGCACAGTAAAAGGGCAGGTAGGTAGCTAGGTAACTAGGTAGATCAGGAAGCCAGATATGTAGGTAGATGACTAGCCAGGTAGGTAGGTTGCTAGATAGGTAGTTAGGCAGCCATGTATAAAGGCCAGGAATGTACATAGTTAGGTAGCCAGGTATGTAGGTAGGTAGCAAGATATGTAGGTAGGTAGTTAGATAGTCAGGTATGTAGATAAGTAGTTAGGCATCCAGGTATAAATTTAGATAGCCAGGTAGTTAGTCAAGAAGGTAGCCAGCACCCCCTCCACCCAGTGGCGGATCCAGAGTCTAGTCTCGGAAGGGGCACTATCAGAATATTTTGTGTTAGTGGACAGAAAATAAGGTGTTGCTTATGGAAGTTACAGGTAGGTAATGTCTTCAGGAGGTAGTGGCCCCTAGTAGACCATGCCCCCAGGTAATTAATGTCCCCTAGGTAGGTAGTCATGCCCCTGTAGATAAATGCCCCAGATAGCTGCCCCCTGTATGAAAACCCCCTATGTAGGTAGTAGGTAGTCCTCCTATTAGCTTTGTAGTTTGTCCCCATATCAGCTAGGCAGGAACAGATAGTCCCTCACATTAGGTGTAGGCAGCAGAGTTTCCCTCACATTAGGTGTAGGCAGCAGAGTTCCCTCACATTAGGTGTAGGCAGCAGAGTTCCCCCATAGTGGGTGTAAGCAGCAGAGTTCCGCCACAGTGTGTTTAGGCAGCAGAGTTCCCCCACAGTGGGTGTAGGCAGCAGAGTTCCCCCACAGTGGGTGTAGGCAACAGAGTTCCCCCATTGTGGGTGTAGGCAGCAGACTTCCCCCACAGTAGGTGTAGGCAGCAGAGTTTCCCCACAGTAGGTGTAGGCAGCAGGGTCCCCCCATAGTAAGTGTAGGCAGCAGGGTCCCCCCACAGTAGGTGTAGGCAGAAGGGTTCCCCCACAGTAGGTGTGGGCAGAAGGGTTCCCCCACAGTAGGTGTAGGCAGCAGGGTCCCCCCACAGTAGGTGTTGGCATAAGGGTCCCCCCATAGTAAGTGTAGGCAGCAGGGTCCCCCCACGGTAGGTGTAGGCAGCAGGATCCCCCCCACAGTAGGTGTAGGCAGAAGGGTTCCCCCACAGTAGGTGTAGGCAGCAGGATCCCCCCACAGTAGGTGAAGGCAGCAGAGTCCCCCCACCAAGTAGCCCCCCCCCCAGTAGGTGCAGGGAGCAGAGTTTTCCCCCTAGCCCGCTTCCCTTTCTAGTAGGTGTAGGCAGTAGAGTAAGAGCCCACCCCCCAGTAGGTGTAGGCAGCAGAGTTTTTCCCTCTTCCCCCCCTCCCTTCCCAGGTTAAAAAAAACTATTATGCTCACCTGATTTCCCACGCAGTGATCTCGATCACGCAGCAGGGGCCCGCGTCTTCCTTCCTCCACAGTGTAAGTGCCGATGAGTGATGTCATCCGCTCCTGCACTGCGTGCAGTTTCACATGTGATACATTTTGGCTCCTGTTTGGTTTTTGTGCGCGAGTTTTGTACATGAACAGATTGCTGGTGTTGGTTTTCGTGACAGTTGGGGCCACTGCAAATTTGACAAATAAATCAGTTCACGACAAAAAAAGTCTCGTGAAAACCATTGATGCGCCAAATCTGTACTTTTAATTTGTATTTGAGACTCACTGCGATATTTATAGTCTCCTGCATACAATAATGATGTCACCTGGGGGCGTGGCCTGGATGCTGGAGTGAGCGGACGTGCGCTCTAGGAGCTCACACTGCCCTGCTATTATATACCCCTGAAATCTTACCCAGTCGCTGACGGTCTTCTTGCCTTCAGTCCCTTCGGGTGCAGGAGAATGGGGTGCTGCTGGTGATCCGGCTCCGGTGGCCCTGAGTGGCGCGGGTGGCTTCCGGGGACTTTGGCCTGCGGCGCTGGACGGAGGAGCCGGTGCGGGCTGGAGCGGGTGATCCTCTGTGGCCGGGTGGTGAGGAGGTGAGGTGGTGAGCCTCCCCTGGATCTTTTACCCTTCTGGACCCTCGGCCATCCTGTAGACAGGGCGCCACCTTCGGCCTTCTACCTGCTCTATGTGGGCCCTGGTTTGCTGGGACTTGTGGTGCTCTTTCTGATTTATGTGAACTGCCTGGCCCTCTGTTGAGCCCCTACTGTTGGCCATATACACCTAGTGCCTCTCTATGTGGCCCTGGTTTGTTGGGACTTGTGGTGCTTCCGCTGATTTCTGTTGGCTGCCTCATCCGCTGGGGTCCCCCTCTGGCCTGATCTATCTACCTGCTCTCTGTGTGGCCCTGGACTGCTGGGACTTGTGGTGCTTCTGGACGGACATCTTTATAGAGGTGACCTGCACTCATGTATCATTACATGAATCATTATTTGTCTATTGTAGACACAGATCTACCCCTTTACACTGCTTGTCTATTGTACACTCTTGCTCAAGATTTTCTAAAGTTGTGCATGTCCTTTGATATATTTTGTGCAAATATAGAAATCCCCCCCCGTCGCTCTACCGTACACTCCTTCTCTATTGTACACTCCTTCTCTACCGTGCACTCCTTCTCTACCGTGCGCTCCTTCTCTACCGTGCGCTCCTTCTCTGCTGTGCGCTCCTTCTCTATTGTACACTCCTTCTCTACCGTGCACTCCTTCTCTACCGTACACTCCTTCTCTACCGTGCGCTCCTTCTCTACCGTACACTCCTTCTCTACCGTGCGCTCCTTCTCTACCGTACACTCCTTCTCTACCGTACACTCCTTCTCTACCGTACACTCCTTCTCTACTGTACACTCCTTCTCTACCGGACATTCCTTCTCTACCGTACACTCCTTCTCTACCGTATGCTCCTTCTCTACCGTGCACTCCTTCTCTACCGCACACTCCTTCTCTACCGTACACTCCTTCTCTACCGTGCGCTCCTTCTCTACCGTACACTCCTTCTCTACCGTGCGCTCCTTCTCTACCGTACACTCCTTCTCTACCATGCGCTCCTTCTCTACCGTGCACTCCTTCTCTACCGTACACTCCTTCTCTACGTGCACTCCTTCTCGACCGTACGCTCCTTCTCTACCGTGCACTCCTTCTCTACCGCACACTCCTTCTCTGCCGTACACTCCTTCTCTACCGTGCACTCCTTCTCTACCGTACACTCCTTCTCTACTGTACACTCCTTCTCTACCGTGCACTCCTTCTCTATTGTACACTCCTTCTCTATTGTACACTCCTTCTCTGACGTACACTCCTTCTCTACCGTGCACTCCTTCTCTACCGTGCACTCCTTCTCTACTGTACACTCCTTCTCTACTGTACACTCCTTCTCTACCGTGCACTCCTTCTCTACCGTGCACTCCTTCTCTACTGTACACTCCTTCTCTACTGTACGCTCCTTCTCTGCCGTGCACTCCTTCTCTACCGTGTACTCCTTCTCTACTGTACACTCCTTCTCTACTGTACGCTCCTTCTCTACCGTACACTCCTTCTCTACCATGCGCTCCTTCTCTACCGTGCACTCCTTCTCTACCGTGCGCTCCTTCTCTACCGTACGCTCCTTCTCTACCATGCGCTCCTTCTCTACCGTACACTCCTTCTCTACCGTGCACTCCTTCTCTACTGTACACTCCTTCTCTACCGTGCACCCCTTCTCTACCGTACACTCCTTCTCTACCGTGCACTCCTTCTCTACCGTGCACTCCTTCTCTACTGTACGCTCCTTCTCTACCGTGCGCTCCTTCTCTACCGTGCGCTCCTTCTCTACCGTACACTCCTTCTCTACCGTACACTCCTTCTCTACCATGCGCTCCTTCTCTACCGTACGCTCCTTCTCTACCGTACGCTCCTTCTCTACCATGCGCTCCTTCTCTACCGTACACTCCTTCTCTACCGTGCACTCCTTCTCTACCGTACACTCCTTCTCTACCGTGCACTCCTTTTCTACCATGCGCTCCTTCTCTACCGTACGCTCCTTCTCTACCGTGCGCTCCTTCTCTACCATGCGCTCCTTCTCTACCGTACACTCCTTCTCTACCATGCGCTCCTTCTCTACCGTGCACTCCTTCTCTACCGTATACTCCTTCTCTACGTGCACTCCTTCTCTACCGTGCGCTCCTTCTCTACCGTGCACTCCTTCTCTACCGCACACTCCTTCTCTGCCGTACACTCCTTCTCTACCGTGCACTCCTTCTCTACCGTACACTCCTTCTCTACCGCACACTCCTTCTCTGCCGTACACTCCTTCTCTACCGTGCACTCCTTCTCTACCGTACACTCCTTCTCTACTGTACACTCCTTCTCTACCGTACACTCCTTCTCTACCGTGCGCTCCTTCTCTACCGTATGCTCCTTCTCTACCGTGCACTCCTTCTCTACCGCACACTCCTTCTCTGCCGTACACTCCTTCTCTACCGTGCACTCCTTCTCTACCGTACACTCCTTCTCTACCGTGCACTCCTTCTCTACCGTGCGCTCCTTCTCTACCGTGCGCTCCTTCTCTACCGTACGCTCCTTCTCTACCGTACACTCCTTCTCTACCATGCGCTCCTTCTCTACCGTACGCTCCTTCTCTACCGTACGATCCTTCTCTACCGTGCGCTCCTTCTCTACCATGCGCTCCTTCTCTACCGTGCACTCCTTCTCTACCGTGCGCTCCTTCTCTACCGTGCACTCCTTCTCTACCGTGCGCTCCTTCTCTACCGTGCGCTCCTTCTCTACCGTACACTCCTTCTCTACCGTACACTCCTTCTCTACCATGCGCTCCTTCTCTACCGTACGCTCCTTCTCTACCGTACGATCCTTCTCTACCGTGCGCTCCTTCTCTACCATGCGCTCCTTCTCTACCGTACACTCCTTCTCTACCGTGCACTCCTTCTCTACCGTACACTCCTTCTCTACCGTGCACTCCTTTTCTACCATGCGCTCCTTCTCTACCGTGCACTCCTTCTCTACCGTGCGCTCCTTCTCTACCATGCGCTCCTTCTCTACCGTACACTCCTTCTCTACCATGCGCTCCTTCTCTACCGTGCACTCCTTCTCTACCGTATACTCCTTCTCTACGTCCACTCCTTCTCTACCGTACGCTCCTTCTCTACCGTGCACTCCTTCTCTACCGCACACTCCTTCTCTGCCGTACACTCCTTCTCTACTGTGCACTCCTTCTCTACCGTACACTCCTTCTCTACCGTACACTCCTTCACTACCGTGCGCTCCTTCTCTACCGTGCGCTCCTTCTCTACCGTACACTCCTTCTCTACCGTACACTCCTTCGCTACCATGCGCTCCTTCTCTACCGTACGCTCCTTCTCTACCGTACGATCCTTCTCTACCGTGCGCTCCTTCTCTACCATGCGCTCCTTCTCTACCGTACACTCCTTCTCTACCGTGTATCCTTCTCTACCGTACACTCCTTCTCTACCGTACACTCCTTCTCTACCGTACACTCCTTCTCTACCGTACACTCCTTCTCTACCGTGCACTCCTTCTCTACCGTACACTCCTTCTTTACCGTACACTCCTTCTCTACCGTACACTCCTTCTCTACTGCACACTCCTTCTCTACCGTAAACTCCTTCTCTACCGTACACTCCTTCTATACCGTGCACTCCTTCTCTACCATGCACTCCTTCTCTACCGTACACTCCTTCTCTACTGTACACTCCTTCTCTACCGGACATTCCTTCTCTACCGTACACTCCTTCTCTACCGTAAGCTCCTTCTCTACCGTGCACTCCTTCTCTGCCGCACACTCCTTCTCTACCATGCACTCCTTCTCTACCGTACACTCCTTCTCTACCGTGCGCTCCTTCTCTACCGTACGCTCCTTCTCTACCATGCGCTCCTTCTCTACCGTACACTCCTTCTCTACCGTGCGCTCCTTCTCTACCGTACACTCCTTCTCTACCATGCGCTCATTCTCTACCGTGCACTCCTTCTCTACCGTACACTCCTTCTCTACGTGCACTCCTTCTCTACCGTACGCTCCTTCTCTACCGTGCACTCCTTCTCTACCGCACACTCCTTCTCTGCCGTACACTCCTTCTCTACCGTGCACTCCTTCTCTACCGTACACTCCTTCTCTACCGTGCGCTCCTTCTCTACCGTACACTCCTTCTCTACCGTACACTCCTTCTCTACCGTGCACTCCTTCTCTACCGTGCGCTCCTTCTCTACCGTGCACTCCTTCTCTACAGTGCACTCCTTCTCTACCGTACACTCCTTCTCTACCGTACACTCCTTCTCTAGCATGCGCTCCTTCTCTACCGTACGCTCCTTCTCTACCGTACGATCCTTCTCTACCGTGCGCTCCTTCTCTACCATGCGCTCCTTCTCTACCGTACACTCCTTCTCTACCGTGCACTCTTTCTCTACCGTACACTCCTTCTCTACCGTGCACTCCTTTTCTACCATGCGCTCCTTCTCTACCGTACGCTCCTTCTCTACCGTGCGCTCCTTCTCTACCATGCGCTCCTTCTCTACCGTACACTCCTTCTCTACCGTGCACTCCTTCTCTACCGTACACTCCTTCTCTACCGTGCACTCCTTCTCTACTGTACACTCCTTCTCTACCGTGCACTCCTTCTCTACCGTGCACTCCTTCTCTACCGTACACTCCTTCTCTACCGTGCACTCCTTCTCTACCGTACACTCCTTCTCTACCGTACACTCCTTCTCTACCGTGCACTCCTTCTCTACCGTACACTCCTTCTCTACCGTGCATTCCTTCTCTACCGTACACTCCTTCTCTACCATACACTCCTTCTCTACAGTGCACTCCTTCTCTACCGTACGCTCCTTCTCTACCATGCGATCCTTCTCTACTGTACACTCCTTCTCTACCGTACGCTCCTTCTCTACCGTGCGCTCCTTCTCTACCGTACGCTCCTTCTCTACCGTACGCTCCTTCTCTACCATGCGATCCTTCTCTACCGTACACTCCTTCTCTACAGTGCACTCCTTCTCTACCGGACATTCCTTCTCTACCGTACACTCCTTCTCTACCGTAAGCTCCTTCTCTACCGTGCACTCCTTCTCTGCCGCACACTCCTTCTCTACCGTACACTCCTTCTCTACCATGCGCTCCTTCTCTACTGTACACTCCTTCTCTACCGTGCGCTCCTTCTCTACCGTACACTCCTTCTCTACCATGCGCTCCTTCTCTACCGTGCACTCCTTCTCTACCGTACACTCCTCCTCTACGTGCACTCCTTCTCTACTGTACGCTCCTTCTCTACCGTGCACTCCTTCTCTACCGCACACTCCTTCTCTGCCGTACACTCCTTCTCTACCGTGCACTCCTTCTCTACCGTACACTCCTTCTCTACCGTGCGCTCCTTCTCTACCGTACACTCCTTCTCTACCGTGCACTCCTTCTCTACCGTGCGCTCCTTCTCTACCGTGCGCTCCTTCTCTACCGTACACTCCTTCTCTACCGTACACTCCTTCTCTACCGTACACTCCTTCTCTACTGCACACTCCTTCTCTACCGTAAACTCCTTCTCTACCGTACACTCCTTCTATACCGTGCACTCCTTCTCTACCATGCACTCCTTCTCTACCGTACACTCCTTCTCTACTGTACACTCCTTCTCTACCGGACATTCCTTCTCTACCGTACACTCCTTCTCTACCGTAAGCTCCTTCTCTACCGTGCACTCCTTCTCTGCCGCACACTCCTTCTCTACCGTACACTCCTTCTCTACCGTGCGCTCCTTCTCTACCGTACACTCCTTCTCTACCATGCGCTCCTTCTCTACGTGCACTCCTTCTCTACCGTACGCTCCTTCTCTACCGTGCACTCCTTCTCTACCGCACACTCCTTCTCTGCCGTACACTCCTTCTCTACCGTGCACTCCTTCTCTACCGTACACTCCTTCTCTACCGTGCGCTCCTTCTCTACCGTACACTCCTTCTCTACCGTACACTCCTTCTCTACCGTGCACTCCTTCTCTACCGTGCGCTCCTTCTCTACCGTGCGCTCCTTCTCTACCGTACACTCCTTCTCTACCGTACACTCCTTCTCTAGCATGCGCTCCTTCTCTACCGTACGCTCCTTCTCTACCGTACGATCCTTCTCTACCGTGCGCTCCTTCTCTACCATGCGCTCCTTCTCTACCGTACACTCCTTCTCTACCGTGCACTCCTTCTCTACCGTACACTCCTTCTCTACCGTGCGCTCCTTCTCTACCATGCGCTCCTTCTCTACCGTACGCTCCTTCTCTACCGTGCGCTCCTTCTCTACCATGCGCTCCTTCTCTACCGTACACTCCTTCTCTACCGTGCACTCCTTCTCTACCGTACACTCCTTCTCTACCGTACACTCCTTCTCTACTGAACACTCCTTCTCTACCGTGCACTCCTTCTCTACCGTGCACTCCTTCTCTACCGTACACTCCTTCTCTACCGTGCACTCCTTCTCTACCGTACACTCCTTCTCTACCGTGCACTCCTTCTCTACCGTACACTCCTTCTCTACCGTGCATTCCTTCTCTACCGTACACTCCTTCTCTACCATACACTCCTTCTCTACAGTGCACTCCTTCTCTACCGTACGCTCCTTCTCTACTGTGCGATCCTTCTCTACTGTACACTCCTTCTCTACCGTACGCTCCTTCTCTACCGTGCGCTCCTTCTCTACCGTACGCTCCTTCTCTACCGTACGCTCCTTCTCTACCATGCGATCCTTCTCTACCGTACACTCCTTCTCTACCGTACACTCCTTCTCTACAGTGCACTCCTTCTCTACCGTATGCTCCTTCTCTACCATGCGATCCTTCTCTACCGTACACTCCTTCTCTACCGTTAGCTCCTTCTTGTCACGATGCCGGCTGGCAGGTAGTGGATCCTCTGTGCCGGAGAGGGATTGGCGTGGACCGTGCTAGTGGACCGGTTCTAAGCCACTACTGGTTTTCACCAGAGCCCGCCGCAAAGCGGGATGGTCTTGCTGCGGCGGTAGTGACCAGGTCGTATCCACTAGCAACGGCTCACCTCTCTGGCTGCTGAAGATAGGCGCGGTACAAGGGAGTAGGCAGAAGCAAGGTCGGACGTAGCAGAAGGTCGGGGCAGGCAGCAAGGATCGTAGTCAGGGGCAACGGCAGAAGGTCTGGAACACAGGCTAGGAACACACAAGGAACGCTTTCACTGGCACAATGGCAACAAGATCCGGCAAGGGAGTGCAGGGGAAGTGAGGTGATATAGGGAAGTGCACAGGTGAACATACTAATTGGAACCACTGCGCCAATCAGCGGCGCAGTGGCCCTTTAAATCGCAGAGACCCGGCGCGCGCGCGCCCTAGGGAGCGGGGCCGCGCGCGCCGGGACAGAACAGACGGAGAGCGAGTCAGGTAGGGGAGCCGGGGTGCGCATCGCGAGCGGGCGCTACCCGCATCGCGAATCGCATCCCGGCTGGCAGCGGAATCGCAGCGCCCCGGGTCAGAGGACGTGACCGGAGCGCTGCAGCGGGGGGAGTGAAGCGAGCGCTCCGGGGAGGAGCGGGGACCCGGAGCGCTCGGCGTAACAGTACCCCCCCCCCTTGGGTCTCCCCCTCTTCTTAGAGCCTGAGAACCTGAGGAGTAGACTTTTGTCTAGGATGTTGTCCTCAGGTTCCCAGGATCTCTCTTCAGGACCACAACCCTCCCAGTCCACTAAAAAAAAATTTTTCCCTCTGACTTTTTTGGCAGCTAATATTTCTTTGACCGAGAAGATGTCCGAGGAGCCGGAAACAGGAGTGGGAGGAACAGATTTGGGAGAAAAACGGTTGAGGATGAGTGGTTTGAGAAGAGAGACGTGAAAGGCATTAGGGATACGAAGAGAAGGAGGAAGAAGAAGTTTATAAGAGACAGGGTTAATTTGACACAAAATTTTGAAAGGACCAAGATAGCGTGGTCCCAACTTGTAGCTAGGGACACGGAAGCGGACATATTTAGCGGAGAGCCATACCTTGTCTCCAGGGGAAAAAACGGGAGGGGCTCTTCTTTTCTTATCCGCGAACTTCTTCATGCGTGATGAAGCCTGTAAGAGAGAATTTTGGGTCTCTCTCCATATGATGGAAAGGTCACGAGAAATTTCATCCACAGCGGGCAGACCAGAGGGCAAGGGAGTAGGGAGGGGGGGAAGAGGGTGACGGCCGTACACCACGAAAAATGGGGATTTGGAGGAAGACTCAGAGACCCTGAAGTTATACGAGAATTCGGCCCATGGGAGGAGATCTGCCCAGTCATCCTGGCGGGAGGAAACAAAATGTCGCAAATAATCACCCAAGATCTGGTTAATTCTTTCTACTTGTCCATTGGACTGGGGATGATATGCAGAAGAAAAATTTAATTTAATCTTGAGTTGTTTACAGAGAGCCCTCCAGAATTTAGACACGAATTGGACGCCTCTATCCGAGACAATCTGCGTAGGAAACCCGTGAAGACGAAAAATGTGTACAAAAAATTGTTTAGCCAACTGAGGCGCAGAAGGAAGACCAGGAAGAGGGATGAAATGTGCCATTTTGGAGAATCGATCAACGACCACCCAAATAACAGTGTTGCCACGGGAAGGGGGTAAATCAGTAATAAAATCCATACCAATCAGAGACCAAGGCTGTTCGGGGACAGGCAGAGGATGAAGAAAACCAGCGGGCTTCTGGTGAGGAGTCTTATCCCGGGCACAGATAGTGCAGGCTCGCACAAAGTCCACAACATCCGTCTCCAGAGTCGGCCACCAATAGAAGCGGGAGATGAGTTGCACAGATTTCTTGATACCCGCATGACCTGCGAGATGGGAGGAGTGACCCCATTTGAGGATTCCGAGGCGTTGGCGAGGAGAAACAAAGGTCTTTCCTGGAGGAGTCTGCCTGATGGAGGCAGGAGAAGTGGAGATCAGGCAGTCAGGTGGAATGATGTGTTGCGGAGAGAGTTCAACTTCTGAGGCATCCGAGGAACGAGAGAGAGCATCGGCCCTAATGTTCTTATCGGCAGGACGAAAGTGAATCTCAAAATTAAATCGGGCAAAGAACAGAGACCACCGGGCCTGGCGAGGATTCAGCCGTTGGGCAGACTGGAGGTAGGAGAGGTTCTTGTGGTCGGTGTAGATAATAACAGGAGAACTTGATCCCTCCAACAGATGCCTCCATTCCTCAAGTGCTAATTTAATGGCTAGAAGCTCTCGATCCCCGATGGAGTAGTTCCTCTCCGCTGGAGAGAAGGTCCTAGAGAAAAAAACACAAGTGACAGCATGCCCGGAAGAATTTTTTTGTAGAAGAACAGCTCCAGCTCCCACTGAGGAGGCATCAACCTCCAATAGGAAGGGTTTGGAAGGGTCAGGTCTGGAGAGCACGGGAGCCGAAGAAAAGGCAGACTTGAGTCGTTTAAAGGCGTCTTCTGCTTGAGGAGGCCAGGACTTGGGATCAGCATTTTTTTTGGTTAAAGCCACGATAGGAGCCACAATGGTAGAAAAATGTGGAATAAATTGCCTGTAATAATTGGCGAACCCCAAAAAGCGTTGGATAGCACGGAGTCCGGAGGGGCGTGGCCAATCTAAGACGGCAGAAAGTTTGTCTGGATCCATCTGTAGTCCCTGGCCAGAGACCAAATATCCTAGAAAAGGAAGAGATTGGCATTCAAACAGACATTTCTCAATTTTGGCATAGAGTTGGTTGTCACGAAGTCTCTGAAGAACCATACGGACATGCTGGCGGTGTTCTTCTAGATTGGCAGAAAAAATTAGGATATCGTCCAGATATACAACAACACAAGAGTATAACAGATCACGAAAAATTTCATTGACAAAGTCTTGGAAGACGGCAGGGGCGTTGCACAGGCCAAAGGACATGACCAGATACTCAAAGTGTCCATCTCTGGTGTTAAATGCCGTTTTCCACTCGTCCCCCTCTCTGATGCGGATGAGGTTATAGGCGCCTCTTAAGTCCAATTTAGTAAAGATGTGGGCACCTTGGAGGCGATCAAAGAGTTCAGAGATGAGGGGTAAGGGGTAGCGGTTCTTAACCGTGATTTTATTAAGACCGCGGTAGTCAATGCAAGGACGTAGGGAGCCATCTTTTTTGGACACAAAGAAAAATCCGGCTCCGGCAGGAGAGGAGGATTTACGGATAAAGCCCTTTTTAAGATTCTCCTGGACGTATTCGGACATGGCAAGAGTCTCTGGGGCAGAGAGAGGATAAATTCTGCCCCGGGGTGGAGTAGTGCCCGGGAGGAGGTCGATAGGGCAATCATAAGGCCTGTGAGGAGGTAGAGTCTCAGCTTGTTTTTTGCAGAAAACATCCGCGAAGTCCATATAGGCCTTAGGGAGACCGGTTACTGGAGGAACCACAGAGTTACGGCAAGGGTTACTGGGAACCGGTTTTAGACAGTTCTTGGAACAAGAGGACCCCCAACTCTTGATCTCCCCAGTGGACCAATCCAGGGTTGGGGAATGAAGTTGAAGCCAGGGAAGTCCAAGGAGAATTTCCGAGGTGCAATTGGGGAGGACCAAAAGTTCAATCCTCTCATGATGAGATCCGATGCTCATAAGAAGGGGCTCCGTGCGGAAACGTATGGTACAGTCCAATCTTTCATTATTTACACAATTGATGTAGAGGGGTCTGGCGAGACTGGTCACGGGGATGTTGAACCTGTTGACGAGAGAGGCCAAAATAAAATTTCCTGCAGATCCAGAGTCCAAGAAGGCCACTGTAGAGAAGGAGAAGGCAGAGGCAGACATCCGCACAGGCACAGTAAGACGTGGAGAAGCAGAGTAGACATCAAGGACTGTCTCACCTTTGTGCGGAGTCAGCGTACGTCTTTCCAGGCGGGGAGGACGGATAGGACAATCCCTCAGGAAGTGTTCGGTACTAGCACAGTACAGGCAGAGGTTCTCCATACGGCGTCGTGTCCTCTCTTGAGGTGTCAGGCGAGACCGGTCGACCTGCATAGCCTCCACGGCGGGAGGCACAGGAACAGATTGCAGGGGACCAGAGGAGAGAGGAGCCGAGGAGAAGAAACGCCTCGTGCGAACAGAGTCCATATCTTGGCGGAGTTCCTGACGCCTTTCGGAAAAACGCATGTCAATGCGAGTGGCTAGGTGAATAAGTTCATGTAGATTAGCAGGAATTTCTCGTGCGGCCAGAACATCTTTAATGTTGCTGGATAGGCCTTTTTTGAAGGTCGCGCAGAGGGCCTCATTATTCCAGGACAATTCTGAAGCAAGAGTACGGAATTGTACGGCATACTCGCCAACGGAAGAATTACCCTGGACCAGGTTCAACAGGGCAGTCTCAGCAGAAGAGGCTCGGGCAGGTTCCTCAAAGACACTTCGGATTTCCGAGAAGAAGGAGTGTACAGAGGCAGTGACGGGGTCATTGCGGTCCCAGAGCGGTGTGGCCCATGACAGGGCTTTTCCGGACAGAAGGCTGACTACGAAAGCCACCTTAGACCTTTCAGTGGGAAACAGGTCCGACATCATCTCCAAGTGCAGGGAACATTGGGAAAGAAAGCCACGGCAAAACTTAGAGTCCCCATCAAATTTATCCGGCAAGGATAAGCGTATCCCAGGAGCGGCCACTCGCTGCGGAGGAGGTGCAGGAGCTGGCGGAGGAGATGACTGCTGAAGCTGTGGTAATAACTGTTGTAGCATAACGGTCAGTTGAGACAGCTGTTGGCCTTGTTGCGCTATCTGTTGTGACTGCTGGGCGACCACCGTGGTGAGGTCAGCGACAACTGGCAGAGGAACTTCAGCGGGATCCATGGCCGGATCTACTGTCACGATGCCGGCTGGCAGGTAGTGGATCCTCTGTGCCGGAGAGGGATTGGCGTGGACCGTGCTAGTGGACCGGTTCTAAGCCACTACTGGTTTTCACCAGAGCCCGCCGCAAAGCGGGATGGTCTTGCTGCGGCGGTAGTGACCAGGTCGTATCCACTAGCAACGGCTCACCTCTCTGGCTGCTGAAGATAGGCGCGGTACAAGGGAGTAGGCAGAAGCAAGGTCGGACGTAGCAGAAGGTCGGGGCAGGCAGCAAGGATCGTAGTCAGGGGCAACGGCAGAAGGTCTGGAACACAGGCTAGGAACACACAAGGAACGCTTTCACTGGCACAATGGCAACAAGATCCGGCAAGGGAGTGCAGGGGAAGTGAGGTGATATAGGGAAGTGCACAGGTGAACATACTAATTGGAACCACTGCGCCAATCAGCGGCGCAGTGGCCCTTTAAATCGCAGAGACCCGGCGCGCGCGCGCCCTAGGGAGCGGGGCCGCGCGCGCCGGGACAGAACAGACGGAGAGCGAGTCAGGTAGGGGAGCCGGGGTGCGCATCGCGAGCGGGCGCTACCCGCATCGCGAATCGCATCCCGGCTGGCAGCGGAATCGCAGCGCCCCGGGTCAGAGGACGTGACCGGAGCGCTGCAGCGGGGGGAGTGAAGCGAGCGCTCCGGGGAGGAGCGGGGACCCGGAGCGCTCGGCGTAACACTTCTCTACCATACGCTCCTTCTCTACCGTACACTCCTTCTCTACCGCACACTCCTTCTCTACCGCACACTCCTTCTCTACCGCACACTCCTTCTCTACCGTACACTCCTTCTCTACCGTATACTCCTTCTCTACCATACACTCCTTCTCTACCGTACACTCCTTCTCTACCGTACACTCCTTCTCTACCATACACTCCTTCTCTACTGTGCACTCCTTCTCTACCGTACACTCCTTCTCTACCGTACACTCCTTCTCTACCGTGCACTCCTTCTCTACTGTACGCTCCTTCTCTACCGCGCATTCCTTCTCTACCGCACACTCCTTCTCTACCGTGCATTCCTTCTCTACCGTACACTCCTTCTCTACCGCACACTCCTTCTCTACCGCACACTCCTTCTCTACCGCACACTCCTTCTCTACCGCGCATTCCTTCTCTACCGTACACTCCTTCTCTACCGTACACTCCTTCTCTACCGCACACTCCTTCTCTACCGCACATTCCTTCTCTACCGTACACTCCTCCTCTAACGTACATTCCTCCTCTACCAAACACTCCTTCTCTACCGCACACTCCTTCTATACCGCGCACTCCTTCTCTACCGCACACTCCTTCTCTACCGTGCACTCCTTCTCTACCGCGCACCCCTTCTCTACCGCACACTCCTTCTCTACCGAGCATTTCTTTTCTACCGTACACTCCTTCTCTACCGTACACTCCTTCTCTACCGCACACTCCTTCTCTATCGTACACTCCTTCTCTACCGCACACTCCTTCTCTACCGTACACTCCTTCTCTACCGTACACTCCTTCTCTACCGTACACTCCTTCTCTACCGTACGCTCCTTCTCTACCGTACACTCCTTCTCTACCTCACGCGGTATAGTGCTCACTGCTCATAGCTAGAAGTGCTGGAGCAGTAGTGTGCGCCGAACAAAACTCTGCATAATAGTAAAATCATACATCAATTTTTGCGCGAAAAGTATCACCACATGTTTAAAGAGCTGTGTGCCGCGGTTTACACTGTTCACGGCAGTTTTGTAAAAGTGGGCGTGTCCACGTATATTTTCTGCTTTACATGATATTTATACGTGGGGTGAGATTCCATTTACATAAAAAATTTCACACCAGCTTTTTGATAGTGTAGAAATCACAGAAATGGTTATAGTTTTATTGTTGTGGGTGGGGGGGGGGGGGGAGGTGTTATGTAAGTGATTATTTGAAAAAAAATTGTTATTGAAAAATGTTATAAAAAAATTATATATATTATATGTATATATATATATATACACTTTTATTTTATTTCTTTCTTTCTTGGTCACTGCACCTGCACTCACATTTAAGCTCAGAAATTAGAGATGAGCGAATCGAACTTGACGCACCCGAATTCGTTACGAATTTCATGAAAAATTCGATTCGCAACGAATATGAATATCGCTGCGATTCTATCGCGCGAATCGCTTCATTAAACTCCATTTTACAGCGTTCCAGGCTATTGTAGAGCTAAGATGGCGGATCCACATGTGAGTACATGGGGCAGGGGATTATGGGAGGGCGGGAAACAGCGGTGGGAATGAAGGTAGGCGGGCTGACCCTGAATCACATGTGAGATGCAGCCTATCAGTGTTCACTGACCCCTGTGATGTCACAGCCCCTATATAATCGGCGGCCATCTTGCCTCTCTTCATTTCATCTATGCAGCCGGATGAGAGGACGGGACTGCGTGTGTGTGAATAGCTCAGACCACAGCGTTACACTGCAACTGCTAGTCACATCAGCATTAGGGAAAGGCAGGAGTGCAGAGTGCTGTGCTGTTACTCTGAGAAGGATCATTGATTGCTAAACCTCCTATTCACGTTATTGAGCATTGCAGCAGAGAGGGGCAGATAGCTGTCAGCTGCCTCATACAGATCTCCAAGCTGCCTGAACTTTATCAACCATCTTATCTCCTCATTGTTCAGCACAATTGAGTTTATTTTTATTTGTTCCACGAATCTTCTGCTGCTCAGAATTGTGTGACAGAGTGCAATTTAGGGGTTAATCACTGGATTTTTTTTTTGGTGGTGCTGCACTGTTGGGTCCTGCTGCTGTTCAGAAATAAGTCATATTAGTGTGGACTTTAGTGCCTTTTTACCATTTTTCACCTGTTACTCTGTCTCTGTGCTACATTCAGTGTTATACCACACGTTATATACCTGCCGGTGTATTAAAGAAAAAAAAGATTTTCCTGCGTAAAAATACGCTTAACAGTGGCCTTATCATTGCAAAGGGCCTAAATACAAGCAAATATCGTACCATATACCACCTTTTTTTCTGTCTCTGTGCTAAATTCAGTGTTATACCACACGTTATATACCTGCCGGTGTATTAAAGAAAAAAAAAAGTATTTCCTGCGTACAAATACGCTTAACAGTGCGCTCATCATTGCAAAGGGCCTAAATACAACCAAGGAGTGTACTATTTAGTACCTGTTATTCTGTCTAGGGCCTATATACTTTGAAAGGACAGCCGTAAGTAATCGCCTGCTGCTGTTCTATACCCTCATAAACGCACTAAGTATGTCAGGCAGGGAAGTGTCAGGAGGTGCACAGAGAAGAGGCAGAGGCCTACATACGTCAGGCAGAGTTGGCAGCAGACTTGGGGCGAGTGGCAGCAGGAGTCGCAGCAATAGGCCTGAGCTCCCGTTAACACCCAGCGGTCGTGTCGTCGACCCATCTCTCCTCGTCAATTGGTTTGCACACTCATCCCCATCATCACAAGCGACATCTGACAACCCCAGTCAAGAGTCGGTGGGTTCCTCAGACACAACCCTCAGTTGGTATGGCCCGGGAGCAGTCCCCGTAACCCCATTGCCTTTGTCCTATGCTGTTCCCTCTCCCAAAGAAGTATCTCATGCTTTGGGTTCAGCGCCACTATTTAGCGAGGACGATGTAATAGAGGACAGTCAGCATCTAATGGGCAGCCAAGAATGTGAGGAGACATGCGTCCCTTGCTCCGCAAGGCGGCCAAGTAGTGATGCGGAGAGTGACGTGGGAGGTGTCAAGAAGTTCATCAA
>NC_079190.1:1670641-1811496 GCF_029499605.1 Hyla sarda
CCCCATCATGATAAATGTTATATACTCCTCCCAGATCACTGCTCCATCATGATAAATGTTATATACTCCTCCAGATCACTGCCCCATCATGATAAATGTTATATACTCCTCCCAGATCACTGCCCCATCATGATAAATGTTATATACTCCTCCAGGTCACTGCTCCATCATGATAAATGTTATATACTCCTCCCAGATCACTGCTCCATCATGATAAATGTTATATACTCCTCCAGATCACTGCTCCATCATGATAAATGTTATATACTCCTCCCAGATCACTGCTCCATCATGATAAATGTTATATACTCCTCCAGATCACTGCTCCATCATGATAAATGTTATATACTCCCCCAGATCACTGCTCCATCATGATAAATGTTACATACTCCTCCAGATCACTGCTCCATCATGATAAATGTTATATACTCCTCCCAGATCACTGCTCCATCATGATAAATGTTATATACTCCTCCCAGATCACTGCTCCATCATGATAAATGTTACATACTCCTCCAGATCACTGCTCCATCATGATAAATGTTATATACTCCTCCCAGATCACTGCTCCATCATGATAAATGTTATATACTCCTCCAGATCACTGCTCCATCATGATAAATGTTATATACTCCTCCCAGATCACTGCTCCATCATGATAAATGTTATATACTCCTCCAGATCACTGCTCCATCATGATAAATGTTATATACTCCTCCAGATCACTGCTCCATCATGATAAATGTTATATACTCCTCCAGATCACTGCTCCATCATGATAAATGTTATATACTCCTCCAGATCACTGCTCCATCATGATAAATGTTATATACTCCTCCAGATCACTGCTCCATCATGATAAATGTTATATACTCCTCCCAGATCACTGCTCCATCATGATAAATGTTATATACTCCTCCAGATCACTGCTCCATCATGATAAATGTTATATACTCCTCCAGATCACTGCTCCATCATGATAAATGTTATATACTCCCCCAGATCACTGCTCCATCATGATAAATGTTATATACTCCCCCAGATCACTGCTCCATCATGATAAATGTTATATATTCCTCCAGATCACTGCTCCATCATGATAAATGTTATATACTCCTCCAGATCACTGCTCCATCATGATAAATGTTATATACTCCTCCAGATCACTGCTCCATCATGATAAATGTTATATACTCCCCCAGATCACTGCTCCATCATGATAAATGTTATATACTCCCCCAGATCACTGCTCCATCATGATAAATGTTATATACTCCCCCAGATCACTGCTCCATCATGATAAATGTTATATACTCCTCCAGGTCACTGCTCCATCATGATAAATGTTATATACTCCCCCAGATCACTGCTCCATCATGATAAATGTTATATACTCCTCCAGATCACTGCTCCATCATGATAAATGTTATATACTCCTCCAGATCACTGCTCCATCATGATAAATGTTATATACTCCTCCAGATCACTGCTCCATCATGATAAATGTTATATACTCCTCCAGATCACTGCTCCATCATGATAAATGTTATATACTCCCCCAGATCACTGCTCCATCATGATAAATGTTATATACTCCTCCAGATCACTGCTCCATCATGATAAATGTTATATACTCCTCCAGATCACTGCCCCCATCATGATAAATGTTATATACTCCCCCAGATCACTGCTCCATCATGATAAATGTTATATACTCCTCCAGGTCACTGCTCCATCATGATAAATGTTATATACTCCCCCAGATCACTGCTCCATCATGATAAATGTTATATACTCCCCCAGATCACTGCTCCATCATGATAAATGTTATATACTCCCCCAGATCACTGATCCATCATGATAAATGTTATATACTCCCCCAGATCACTGCTCCATCATGATATATGTTATATACTTCTCCCAGATCACTGCTCCATCATGATAAATGTTATATACTCCTCCCAGATCACTGCTCCATCATGATAAATGTTATATACTCCTCCCAGATCACTGCTCCATCATGATAAATGTTATATACTCCTCCCAGATCACTGCTCCATCATGATAAATGTTATATACTCCCCCAGATCACGGCTCCATCATGATAAATGTTATATACTCCTCCAGATCACTGCTCCATCATGATAAATGTTATATAATCCTTTATTTTTATTATTTTTAGTTTTCTACCTTGATATTGATCTCTATTTTCTGCTCAGTCTCAGTCAGATTCACAGACTGTGAAGGGGCGTTCCCCAGCAGGCGTGACATCATCTGAAGCCATACAGGGGAGAACTTCCTCCCTCACTCTGCTACACACAGCCTAGAGCAGTTCAGTGTGAGATGAGCTATGATTGGCTAAGGCTGCACACTCAGAACTCCAGCCTGCATTTCCTGACTTTGGACTTCTGGCAGGCCAGCAGTGGTCCAAAGTCTGTGCAAGAGATGGGGGAAATGCGCTCTGTACATGTAGGGAGACACCTAGTGGCAGCTTTTTAAAACACAAAAAAACTTCATTTTTTTTAACCAAAGTACATTAGATAGATTTTATTTACCATAAGGAGTGCAATAGCAAAAATGAGTTTTAATGAGAGTGCACAATTAATAAAAACAATAAGAAATTGACTGAGAGCGATCAGTAAAGTGATTTTAATATTTTTGTATTTTACCAATTTCTTTTAGAAGTTTTCATTTACATTCTCCTCTCCTTCCTCTACTATTAATTTGCTTCAGTATCGCCCTCTCAAATTTTCCTTCACCAAATTCTTCCTCGAAACATGTGAAAAACCATGCGAGTTTCTTAGAAAACATTTCCCACATTCTCGACATGAATATGGCTTTTCTGATTTGTTTAAAACATTTTTCATACTTTCCCCTGTGTGTGTTTTTTCACGAATAACAAGACTATTTTCAGTTGGAAAGCCTTTACAACATTTGGAACATGTTTATGGCTTCTTTCCTGTGTGAATTTTCTGATGAATGACAAGATTTGATTTAGCTGTAAAACATTTTCCACATTCTGAACATGAATATGGAGTTTCTCCTGTGTGAATTTTCTGATGAATGACAAGATTTGATTTAGCTGTAAAACATTTTCCACATTCTGAACATAAATATGGCGTTTCTCCTGTGTGAATTTTCTTATGTTTGAAAAGGTACGAGGGGGATATAAAAGATTTCGCACAGTCTAAACATGAATACCTCTTCTTTGTGTGAGTGATCTCATGTTTAACCAGACTTGTTTTATTTTTATAACGTTTTCCACATTCTGAACATGAATTAGTAATTGTTAAGTGATTTTTTTTCTTATGCGTAACAAGGCTTGTTTTACTCTTAAAATATTTCCCACATTCAGGACATTGATGTGACACCTCTAAGTGAGTTTCTTGATGTCTAACAAGATCTGCTTTCTGGGCAAAACGTTCCCCACAATTTGAACAAGAATATGGATTCTCTGCTGAGTGCATTCTCTCATGTGACACAAGTTCTGACTTATCTGTAAAACATTTACCACATAGTGAACATGAATACGTCTCCTCTGTGTGACTTTTTCTGTGTGTTATAAGATCAGAATTTTTTGTAAACTCTTTCTTACATTCACCACATTGAAACCTTTTCCCTTCTCTCTGATCTGTCCTTGTGGTAACAACCTGTGATGGGTCAGGAGAAGGTTCCCCATGATTAGGGGCATTATAGGATAGATCTGTACTGTGAGGTCCTGGATGTACAGTAAGGGGAAAGAAGTCCTCTCCTGGGGAGTGCTGCATGAGATCTTCATCTTCTACTTTATAATTTAGTGATAACTTGAAGGTTCCATCGGTGTCCTTACTGGGATTTTCTGTATGGATTAAAAGTAGAAAAAATTATAACATTACTTTACACTGGAAACACAGATGGATGGAATTATCTATATAATCTTCTCAGCCCTGGCCCCGCCTACATCAGCTCCTCAGCCCTGGCCCCGCCTACATCAGCTCCTCAGCCCTGGCCCCTCCTACATCAGCTCCTCAGCCCTGGCCCCGCCTACATCAGCTCCTCAGCCCTGGCCCCGCCTACATCAGCTCCTCAGCCCTGGCCCCGCCTACATCAGCTCCTCAGCCCTGGCCCCGCCTACATCAGCTCCTCAGCCCTGGCCCCGCCTACATCAGCTCCTCAGCCCTGGTCCCGCCTACATCAGCTCCTCAGCCCTGGCCCCGCCTACATCAGCTCCTCAGCCCTGGCCCCACCTACATCAGCTCCTCAGCCCTGGCCCCGCCTACATCAGCTCCTCAGCCCTGGCCCCTCCTACATCAGCTCCTCAGCCCTGGCCCCTCCTACATCAGCTCCTCAGCCCTGGCCCCGCCTACATCAGCTCCTCAGCCCTGGCCCCGCCTACATCAGCTCCTCAGCCCTGGCCCCGCCTACATCAGCTCCTTCTGGGGGATCTGATGTGTTATCTGCCCTTTTTTTATGTATCTTCTTACATGTTTACAGGTTTTTATGAGCTCTCTATTAGATTTTTATACCTTTTTGTTGTCTCTTGCCCCTATAACATTAGTTGTAGGTTATGTGGGGGATATTAGTGGTTTATTCTGGTTTCCTATAGAATCACATTCTGCAGTATATTACCCAGAGTGGATCCATCTTCATCGGTATAAGTGCGGCCCTCCACAAGACTTCAGGATTCTAACACTCCACGTTGCTTGTTTTTTGCCCATATCATGCACACTCACCATCACTAGTCATACTGCATCATTTGTTTCATTTCTTTAACGTGGTCATGTGATCACCAGTCTGACTGACAGTATGTTGGACTCGCGTGGTGCCATGATGTAGTGTAAGGTAGGTGCGGGGCAGATGTTATGACCCAAGGGGCAGGTGGAATTATCCCCTTCTGTCGTGACCACAGTGCTGATGTATTGTTTATGCGTGCTCATATTAGTAGAGTGTGCACACATCAATAATTATAATACAGATCTGAACATATAACACGGTCTATACTCGCTCCTGCCTCGTGCTTTAGATATAACATTTTATTTAGAAATTAAATAAGTTACATGATGTATTCATATTCAGGGGCCCCAGTAATATTTTCTACAACACAGTCCTCCTCCTGAACAAACCTCTGACCTCCATCTGTAAATCCATTATTACATCCCTGGGACAACACCTCCTGGAATTATTACAAACCTGAGACAACACCTCCTGGAATTATTACATACCTGGGACAACACCTCCTGGAATTATTACAAACCTGAGACAACACCTCCTGGAATTATTACATACCTGGGACAACACCTCCTGGAATTATTACATACCTGGGACAACACCTCCTGGAATTATTACATACCTGGGACAACACCTCCTGGAATTATTACATACCTGGGACAACACCTCCTGGAATTATTACATACCTGGGACAACACCTCCTGGAATTATTACATACCTGGGACAACACCTCCTGGAATTTTTACATACCTGGGACAACACCTCCTGGAATTTTTACATACCTGGGACAACACCTCCTGGAATTATTACAAACCTGAGACAACACCTCCTGGAATTATTACATACCTGGGACAACACCTCCTGGAATTATTACATACCTGGGACAACACCTCCTGGAATTATTACATACCTGGGACAACACCTCCTGGAATTATTACATACCTGGGACAACACCTCCTGGAATTATTACATACCTGGGACAACACCTCCTGGAATTTTTACATACCTGGGACAACACCTCCTGGAATTTTTACATACCTGGGACAACACCTCCTGGAATTTTTACATACCTGGGACAACACCTCCTGGAATTATTACAAACCTGAGACAACACCTCCTGGAATTATTACATACCTGGGACAACACCTCCTGGAATTATTACATACCTGGGACAACACCTCCTGGAATTATTACATACCTGGGGTAACACCTTTGATTGTTATGGGGGCAATAAATGACAAAAATAAAGCATTTAAACTACTAAAACAGGACGACAGTGAAGAAGCATTAAAAAGCTATAGAGAAAAAGTTAAAATATGTAAAAAAAACTGATAAAAACTGCAAAAATAGAGACAGACTCATTGCCAAAGAGAGTAAAACTAACCTCAAAATGTTCTTTAACTATATAAATAGCAAAAAGCTCAAAAATGAAAGTGTACACAGTCCGTTAAGGTACCCGGCACTGCTATTCCACAAACTGCAATACATCCGCTAGGCTTGTGCGGCTACAAAGACCCTTCCGGTGCCGTCATGAAATAGTTCAAGGTAGGTTCCAAACAAGATAAAAGGGAATGATGCACCCACAGGTCTTTAAGGAAGTCGCATGCTCTTTATTGCATATAGATGTGCAGCGTTGGCATTAATGCAGGGAGAGCGGACAGATGGAACAAGGTGGGGGAAGTGAATGGGCCAAAAGTGTTGGCCCTTTAAAAAATGATGAGGAAGGTATTATAGACGGGGATCAGGAAAAAGCAAATATACTAAACACATTCTTCTCCACTGTATTCACTGAGAAAAATGAAATGCCAGGTGAAATACAGCAAAATAAGGTAAACTCCCCAGTACAGGTCACCTGTCTAACCCAGGAAGAAGTTCAGGTCACCTGTCTAACCCAGGAAGAAGTACAGTGCCACCTACAAAAAAATCAAAATAGACAAATCACCAGGTCCAGATGGCATTCACCCCCCGAGTTCTAAAGGAATTAAGTAGTGTAATAGACAGATCCCTATTATTAATATTCAGGGACTCTATAGTGACAGGGACTGTTTCCCAGGACTGGCGCATGGCAAATGTGGTGCCAATATTTAAAAAGGGGTCAAAAGGTGACCCGGGGAATTACAGACCTGTTAGTTTAACGTCCGTTGTATGTAAATTGTTTGAGGGTTTTCTAAGAGAGGCTATTTTGGAATATCTTGATAAGAATACAGTGTTTCTCCGAAAATAGGACCGGGTCTTATATAAATTTTAGCCCCAAAAAACCCACTAGGGCTAATTTTCAGGGTTGGGCTTATTTATCTATGGTATGCACATTGAACAACATGGCGGTTCCACGGTATTTACCCCCCCCCCCCCCCCCCATTATCATCATGTGATATGCGCGAGCTGCGCATATCACATGATGATAATGGGGGGGGGTGTAAATGCCCCCCAACGTCCCTAACCCCCCCCCCATCGGTTTATCAGCCCAGCGCTGCACCCCACAATCCCCACATCGGGGTACTGATCATTTGTCACCCGCGAGCGCAGCTTCTCTCCCCCCCCCCCCCCCGCCAAATAATTATCAGCCTCTGCGCTGTATCTATTCCTGTGCCCGAGCTGCAAATATTAAAAAGCAATCTATAACTTACCTTTGTCCTCCGTTCCCCCGTTGCTAAGGCACCGGCCTCATGGTCCCTCCGCTGTTCTTGCTGCTTCCTGGTGTTGTGACGTCTCAGAGCCTTCAGCCTATCACCGGCCGCAGCGATGTCCCGCCTCTGCCAATGATAGGCTGAGCCCACTGTCATGTAAGGAGCCGGCCGGAGAGCGAGAACAGCGGAGGACAGCGAGGTCGATTCCTTAGCAACGGGGGAACGGAGGACGAAGGTAAGTTAAAAATTGCTTTTTAATATTTGCAGCCCGGGCATTGTCTAGGTCAGTGGTCTTCAACCTGCGGACCTCCAGATGTTACAACAGATGTCGCAGGTTGGAGACCACTGGTCTAGGTCTTATTATCGGGGGAAGGGCTTATATTGCAGCCCACCCCGATAATCCGGCTAGGGCCTATTTTCGGGGTAGGTACTATTTTCGGGGAAACATGGTAAATATATGATTCTATATCACATGGCTTTATGAGGGATCGGTCCTGTCACCTGATCAGCTTCTATGAGGAGGTGAGCTCCAGACTGGACCAGGGACAATCGCTGGATGTCGTATGTCTGGGCTGGGGGAGAATGTGTGTAAGTGGGTAAGTAACTGGCTCAGTGATAGGAAACAGAGGGGGGTTATTAATGGTACTTATTCTGATTGGGTGACTGTTACTAGTGGGGACCACAGGGGTCAGTCTTGGGTCCTGTTCTATTTAATATATTTATTAATGACCTGGTAGAGGGGTTGAATAGTAAAATAGCAATCTTTGCAGATTATAACACAATAGAGGACAGTGCACTGTTGCAAATGGATTTGGATAGTTTGGGGATTTGGGCTGAGAAGTACTCAAGACGGATCCCTCCAAGGAACAGCACAGGATAGAGCCGGCGCACACAACTCCAGGAACAAACTGTTTATTTCCCGTCATGCAACGCGTTTCGCTGGATAACCAGCTTCATCAGGCTGTTGCAGTACAACTCCTTTCGGTGAGCAATTTTGCTTGTACACCATACCGTAATCGTAACGTTATCACACCCGGAGCGCTTTCCCTTTTTTGTTCATTGGGCTGAGAAGTGGCAGATGAGGTTTAACACTGATAAATGTAAGGTAATGCACATGCGGAGGAAAAATCTGGGACAGAGTTATGTATTGAATGGGAGAACACTTGGGACGACTGATGTGGAAAAGGACTTGGGAGTTTTAGGTAACAGTAATAGATAGATGCCCACGACAAGGAAATTGTTCTACCGCTGTACAAATCACTAGTCAGACCACACATAGAATACTGTGTACAGTACTAGTCAGACCACACATAGAATACTGTGTACAGTACTGGTCAGACCACACATAGAATACTGTGTACAGTACTGGTCAGACCACACATGGAATGCTGTGTACAGTACTGGTCAGACCACACATGGAATGCTGTGTTACAGTACTGGTCAGACCACCCATGGAATACTGTGTACAGTACTGGTCAGACCACCCATGGAATACTGTGTACAGTACTGGTCAGACCACCCATGGAATACTGTGTACAGTACTGGTCAGACCACCCATGGAATACTGTGTACAGTACTGGTCAGACCACACATGGAATACTGTGTACAGTACTGGTCAGACCACACATGGAATACTGTGTACAGTACTAGTCAGACCACACATGGAATACTGTGTACAGTACTAGTCAGACCACACATGGAATACTGTGTACAGTACTAGTCAGACCACACATGGAATACTGTGTACAGTACTAGTCAGACCACACATGGAATACTGTGTACAGTACTAGTCAGACCACACATGGAATACTGTGTACAGTACTAGTCAGACCACACATGGAATACTGTGTACAGTACTAGTCAGACCACACATGGAATACTGTGTACAGTACTAGTCAGACCACACATGGAATACTGTGTACAGTACTAGTCAGACCACACATGGAATACTGTGTACAGTACTAGTCAGACCACACATGGAATACTGTGTACAGTACTAGTCAGACCACACATGGAATACTGTGTACAGTACTAGTCAGACCACACATGGAATACTGTGTACAGTACTAGTCAGACCACACATGGAATACTGTGTACAGTACTAGTCAGACCACACATGGAATACTGTGTACAGTACTAGTCAGACCACACATGGAATACTGTGTACAGTACTAGTCAGACCACACATGGAATACTGTGTACAGTACTAGTCAGACCACACATGGAATACTGTGTACAGTACTAGTCAGACCACACATGGAATACTGTGTACAGTACTAGTCAGACCACACATGGAATACTGTGTACAGTACTAGTCAGACCACACATGGAATACTGTGTACAGTACTAGTCAGACCACACATGGAATACTGTGTACAGTACTGGTCAGACCACACATGGAATACTGTGTACAGTACTGGTCAGACCACACATGGAATACTGTGTACAGTACTGGTCAGACCACACATAGAATACTGTGTACAGTACTGGTCAGACCACACATAGAATACTGTGTACAGTACTGGTCAGACCACACATAGAATACTGTGTACAGTACTGGTCAGACAACACATGGAATACTGTGTACAGTACTGGTCAGACCACACATAGAGTACTGTGTACAGTACTGGTCAGACCACACATAGAATACTGTGTACAGTACTAGTCAGACCACACATGGAATATTGTGTACAGTACTAGTCAGACCACACATGGAATACTGTGTACAGTACTGGTCAGACCACACATGGAATACTGTGTACAGTACTGGTCAGACCACACATGGAATACTGTGTACAGTACTGGTCAGACCACACATAGAATACTGTGTACAGTACTGGTCAGACCACACATAGAATACTGTGTACAGTACTGGTCAGACCACACATAGAATACTGTGTACAGTACTGGGCACCAATGTACAAGAAAGATATAGTGGAGCTGGAGGGTTCAAAGACGGGCAACCAGAGTAATACGGGGAATGGGAGGACTACAGGACCCAGAAAGATTATCAGAATTAGGGTTATTTAGTTTAGAAAAAAGAAGGCTTAGGGGCGACCTAATAATATATATAATATATCAGGACAGTACAGAGATCTCTCCATGATCTATTTATACCCAGGACTGTATATATAACAAGGAGGTGACTAATAATATATATAATATATCAGGACAGTACAGAGATCTCTCCATGATCTATTTATACCCAGGACTGTATATATAACAAGGAGGTGACCTAATAATATATATAATATATCAGGACAGTACAGAGATCTCTCCATGATCTATTTATACCCAGGACTGTATATATAACAAGGAGGTGACCAAATAATATATATAATATATCAGGACAGTACAGAGATCTCTCCATGATCTATTTATACCCAGGACTGTATATATAACAAGGAGGTGACCTAATAATATATATAATATATCAGGACAGTACAGAGATCTCCCCATGATCTATTTATACCCAGGACTGTATATATAACAAGGAGGGGATCTAATAATATATAATATATCAGGACAGTACAGAGATCTCTCCATGATCTATTTATACCCAGGACTGTATATATAACAAGGAGGTGACCTAATAATATATATAATATATCAGGACAGTACAGAGATCTCTCCATGATCTATTTATACCCAGGACTATATATATAACAAGGGGGTGACCTAATAATATATATAATATATCAGGACAGTACAGAGATCTCTCCATGGTCTATTTATACCCAGGACTGTATATATATAACAAGGAGGTGACCTAATAATATATATAATATATCAGGACAGTACAGAGATCTCTCCATGATCTATTTATACCCAGGACTGTATATATATAACAAGGAGGTGACCTAATAATATATATAATATATCAGGACAGTACAGAGATCTCTCCATGATCTATTTATACCCAGGACTGTATATATAACAAGGAGGTGACCTAATAATATGTATAATATATCAGGGGGCTGTACAGAGATCTCTCCATGATCTATTTATACCCAGGACTGTATAAATAACAAGGAGGTGACCTAATAATATATAATATATCAGGACAGTACAGAGATCTCTCCATGATCTATTTATACCCAGGACTGTATATATAACAAGGAGGTGACCTAATAATATATATAATATATCAGGACAGTACAGAGATCTCTCCATGATCTATTTATACCCAGGACTGTATATATAACAAGGAGGTGACCTAATAATATGTATAATATATCAGGGGGCTGTACAGAGATCTCTCCATGATCTATTTATACCCAGGACTGTATAAATAACAAGGAGGTGACCTAATAATATATATAATATATAAGGACAGTACAGAAATCTCTCCATGATCTATTTATACCCAGGACTGTAT
The DNA here is from genome assembly GCF_029499605.1 of Hyla sarda. Classification (NCBI taxonomy): domain Eukaryota; kingdom Metazoa; phylum Chordata; class Amphibia; order Anura; family Hylidae; genus Hyla; species Hyla sarda. The sequence goes on from NC_079190.1 coordinate 1,682,354, forward strand.
ATATAAAAGGAGGTGACCTAATAATATATATAATATATCAGGACAGTACAGAGATCTCTCCATGATCTATTTATACCCAGGACTGTATATATAAAAGGAGGTGACCTAATAATATATATAATATATCAGGACAGTACAGAGATCTCTCCATGATCTATTTATACCCAGGACTGTATATATAACAAGGGGGCATCCTCTACGTCTAGAGGAAAGAACTCTGTAAAAAGAATATAAAAGGGTCTGGATGTATTTTTTGGAGAATAATAACATTACAGGTTATGTATAATAGATTTATAGGGACAGAATGATGATCCAGGGATTTATTCTGATATTTGGAGTTGGGAAGGAATTTTTACCTCTAGTGTGAGGGATTTTTGCCTCCTCTGGATCAGTAGGGATATAGGTTGAATTAGATGGACTCTGGTCTTTTTTCAACCTTATGAACTATCTTACCATGTTACCTGGGGTAACACCTCCTGGAATTATTACATACCTGGGGTAACACCTCCTGGGATTATTACATACCTGGGGTAACACCTCCTGGAATTATTACATACCTGGGGTAACACCTCCTGGAATTATTACATACCTGGGATAAAACCTCCTGGAATTATTACATACCTGGGGTAACACCTCCTGGAATTATTACATACCTGGGGTAACACCTCCTGGAATTATTACATACCCGGGGTAACTCCTTCTGGAATTATTACATACCTGGGGTAACACCTCCTGGAATTATTACATACCTGGGGTAACACCTCCTGGAATTATTACATACCTGGGGTAACACCTCATGGAATTATTACATACCTGGGGTAACACCTCCCGGAATTTCCGCTTCCCTCATACACGAGTCATAGCCTCTCTTAATCTCCTCCTCTTCTATTTCTGATTCATCCTCCACTTTAATAATAATCAGACCTTCTTCCTGATGTGACAAATAGAACAATTGACTACAATACCACAGACAGGAGGAGCAACAGAGACCCCCAAAATCTACCCCACATCTATGACTGCAGGACCCCCCTATAGAGATATAGGATCAGCCTCATCTACCTGATGCTTCTCTGGGACATTTCCCTCTGGACAGTCCTGGGAATACAGAGGACGGGGACACCTCTCGGGTGGATTTCTATCCATTAGTTCATCTGTAGGGAACACACAGGGAATGAATACATCACCTCCTGTATATCCATCTGTAGGGAACACACAGGGAGTGAATACATCACCTCCTGTATATCCATCTGTAGGGGGGAACACACAGGGAATGAATACATCACCTGCTGTATATCCATTTGTAGGGAATACACAGGGAATGAATACATCACCTGCTGGATAGATTTCTATGTTACTAGGTAGTGAGAGTGATATCTATATATAAGTCTCTTCTTACCTTGTGATGTTGGGGGCCGGTGATCCCCCATCATGACTATGTCCTGGTACAGATCCTTGTGTCCTTCTATATACTCCCACTCCTCCATGGAGAAATAGACAGTGACGTCCTGACACCTTATAGGAACCTGACACACACAATGATACAGTCATCAGCAGAGCCCTCCCTTATTGTATAATGTCCCAGCATTCCCAGCAGTGTCACCTCTCCAGTCAGCAGCTCAGTCATCCTGGTGGTCAGTTCTAGGATCTTCTGCTCATGTATCAGTGAATGAGGTGGAGGATCCTCGGGGGTGGGGCTCTGGGTGGTGCCCGATCCTCCTGACACACGGGGGGTCACACACTCACCAGACCACTTCTTCACTACTGTGTAATCCTGTGTATGGTGAGACACTGATCACTACAGACATTCTAAGAATCCGCCCCCTTTCCAGTCATTTCCGGGATTATTTCTAGGGATAAGACGTCATGTGACCTCTCACCTCTCCGGTTATCAGGTGGATTATCTCTAGGGTGAGGTGTAATATCCTGGCAGCCATGTGCTTTCTGGCCTTCTCCATCCTTGTTGGGTCTATATCTATAGGAAATATACAGAGTGACTGAATACATTGTGTATATGTGATGATCACATGATGGGGGTGTAACAAGACTATACTACATGCCTGGACTGTTAAAATAGCTGGAGTTATTCGCATGGATATTGTATGAGAAATTACCAGAGAATGCAACCGGCCGCCCGGTAGTTATCCTTGTGACGGATCCTAGAGTCACCCGACCTACTTGGATGGACTTAAGGACATCACTATTTGTACCCCTCAGTTGATGTTGTCCAGTGACATAAAGCTCAGAGTTAAAATACTTTTATTTACTGTTTTCATACACTTTCTGTGCACAATACACCTTTGGCACTCAAGGCACTGTATAGGGAGAGCTAATTACCTTTATTGGATTATCTCCCAGACTACCTGTCACCTGTATTGCCTTTATTGGATTATCTCCCAGACTACCTGTCACCTGTGTTGCCTTTATTGGATTATCTCACAGACTACCTGTCACCGGTATTGTCTTTACTGACCCTTCCCCCTGTGATGTCCTTCCTATAAAAGAAGACAATTGTTCCACAATAAACAGTTCTTCTTGACCCTTCAAACGTAGCCTCGTCTCGTTCTTGAAAGGGGATTATTTGGGAATATTGTTCTGCTCTTTTTACAGCTAAACCTGACTCTCCCTCTGGATATCGTGAATAGGATTATACCAGCTTTACTTTGACACAGCAGCTTGCAGGGAAAAGGACGTCATCAACGGCTGATACCCTCTCTCTACCTGGGTAGCCGTTACATTGGTGGCAGCGGTGGGATCGTCCTTTTATCAAAAGAGCAAGTGCTGAATGGAGTCTCGGTATGCCAGGCTGGAAAGACCCACACTAAAAGATTTATTGGAGAGTCGTGGTAGGAGTGCCAGTAACAGACCACGGAGAGAGCTGATAGCTGACCTGCTGGAGCTGGACGAAAGGGATAGACCTGCTGGAGCTGGACGAAAGGGATAGGTCCATGGAGGTAACTGAACCTATTGCACCTATCAGCGAGGACGATGTACTTACTGCTATTGTACAGCGGAGATTAGCCTTGTATCCAGCAACGTCCACGGAACTAATAAACCAGCTGTTCCGGGACGCAAAGGAGGAGATCGAAACTAAGAGGAGACAAGAAGCGGAACTGGTAAGAGCTAGAAAGCCCATTACACATGCAGTTCCTGCCCCTCCACCCACTGCTGCAGTAAAGAAAATTCCATTTACTGCTTTTAAAACATTTGTGGAAAATGAAGAAGAAATTGATGGGTATTTGGCTGACTTTGAGAGGCAGTGCTCACTACACCAAGTACCACCAGAGCAATGGGGCACTATCCTGGCTGGGAAACTATCAGGGAAAGCAAATGAGGCTTTCCGAGCACTTACTGCAGTAGAGATATCGCAGTATCAAAGGGTGAAAGAGGCACTGCTCACCAGGTATGCTGTAACCCCAGAAGCATACCGCCGCCGCTTCCGGGAGTCCAAGAAGAAGGCTGTGGACTCCCACATGGAATGGGCCAACCGATTATAAAGGGTGGCCTCACATTGGGTCCAAGGGTGCAAGGCCAACACCGGGGAGGAGGTATTGCAGTTGTTCCTAATGGAACATTTCTTCCAAGACCTGGCCGCGGACATACAAGACTGGGTACGAGACCGCCGGCCCGCTAACTTAAACGAGGCGGCGCGGCTAGCAGATGAGTATGCGGAAACAAGAAAAGTAAGCCAGGGTACTACACGGCTGGCTCAAAACGTAGAACTGCGCACTCCAGCTGTCACCTCACACCCAGAGTTTCAGGCTCCAGGACCACCGCGCCCTCAGGGGTCCACCAACTACCCCCCGAGATTTGTCTAGGGTGACGTGCCATCACTGCAGCAACACGGAACATATTGCTCGTTATTGCCCATTGAGATCTACCAATAACAACTGGAGATGCACAACACCCAACACAGAGGCCACCCCATCACGCCCCTCTGCGGCTCACTGCCTAGAAACAGAGGTGGGCCCTGAGGAATGTCTGGGAATTTTGTATGAGGCAGACCCAATACAAGCTGCTTCTCCAGATAACCGTCAGCATCACCGTCAGGGGGTACGGGTGAATGGACAAATAGCACAAGGCCTAAAAGATACCGGGTCTACTATCACTTTGATTAAAAAGCATTTGGTAAAGCCAGAAAATGTGTCTACTCACACCGTTGCTGTTCGGGTTGCAGGGGGTGCTGTATTTCGCTGCATTTGGACTGGGGAGTCGGGTCGGGAAAGACCACAGTTGGCCTTATGGACAACCTGCCTGCCGAGGTAGTGTTGGGCAACGACATTGGCCCTCTGACTTCGGCTTATTTACCTATGCCTGCTGCTGCTTGTCCCGTAACCACCCGCTCACAGACCCGTATCACAGATGATTATACCACAAGCCGGGAGACCCAGGTAAGCCCAGCACCCCCATTTAACCCCACTACGATAAAAAGACCCATAGCTTGGGACACCCCAGAGGAGTTTGGGAGGGAAACTAGGGAGGACCCCACCCTCCAAAGGTATCGGGAATTAGCAGCCAGTAGAGGGGACGAGCGGGAACGTTCTATATGGGATGGTGACAGGTTATATAGATTGACCGAAGGCAGAAAGAGAGGCTGTGTCCCTTCGCAGAAGCGCCAACTAGTGGTACCCAGAAAGTACCGGTTGGAACTTCTTCGAATTGGCCACGACATTCCATTAGCAGGGCATCTAGGGGTTAACCGCAACACCTACAGGATCACCCAGACCTTCTTTTGGCCGGGGATCTCGAGGGATGTGCGACATTACTGCAGCACTTGTGATATATGCCAACGGGTGGGGAAAAGAGGGGATCACCCTAAAGCTCGACTGTCACCTATGCCCGTGATTGAGGAACCGTTTAGCAGGGTGGCAGTCGACCTAGTGGGTCCCCTACCTAAACCCAGTCCCTCGGGTAAGAAATATATTCTTACCGTAGTGGACTATGCTACTCGCTACCCGGAAGCCGGCGCTCTGACGAATATCCAGGCGGACACTGTTGCCAGTGCTCTTGTTGGGATATTCACCACAGTGGGGTTTCCTCAGGAAATCTTATCCGACAGAGGGACCCGGTTTACCACAGACCTAACACAACAGTTGTGGAAGGTCTGCGGTATTAAGACCCTGCTTAGTTCACCGTACCACCCTCAGACTAACGGTCTCTGTGAACGCTTTAATGGTACCCTCAAGAAATTGCTGCGGACCTTTACGGCGGAATACAGAGACTGGGAGCGATTCCTGCCGCACCTCTTGTTTGCTTATCGGGAGGTGCCGCAGGAATCCACCGGGTTCTCCCCATTCAAGCTGCTCTATGGACGGAGCGTGCGAGGCCCCCTCGACCTCATCCGAGAGCACTGGGAGGGAGAGACAGAACATGGAGATGTTCCCATCGTGCCATATGTACTGGAAATGCAGGACCGCATGGAGCATTTAGCTCGGTTGGCACGAGACCATCTCCATGCAGTCCAGGGTCCACAGAAACATTGGTACGATCAGGGCGCCAGTCAGAGAACGTTCCAAGTGGGCCAGAAGGTGCTGGTGCTTAGGCCTGTCAAAGGGAATAAGCTCCAGACCTCCTGGCAAGGCCCTTACAAAGTAGTAGCACAAGTCTGCGATACTACATACCGTATATACTCGAGTATAAGCCGAGTTTTTCAGCACGATTTTTCGTGCTGAAAACACCCCCCTCGGCTTATACTCGAGTGAACTCTCCACCCGCAGTGGTCTTCAACCTGCGGACCTCCAGAGGTTTCAAAACTACAACTCCCAGCAAGCCCGGGCAGCCATCGGCTGTCCGGGCTTGCTGGGAGTTGTAGTTTTGAAACCTCCGGAGGTCCGCAGGTTGAAGACCACTGCGGCCTTCGACATCATCCAGCCCCCTCTCACCCCCCTTTAGTTCTGTACAGTACTCGCCTCCGCTCGGCGCTGGTCCGGTGCTGCAGGGCTGTCCGGTGAGGAGGTGGTCCGGTGGGATAGTGGTTCCGGGCTGCTATCTTCACCGGGGAGGCCTCTTCTAAGCGCTTCGGGCCCGGCCCCAGAATAGTCACGTTGCCTTGACAACGACGCAGAGGTACGTTCATTGCCAACGTACTTCTGCGTCATTGTCAAGGCAACGCCTCTATTCCGGGCCGGAAGCGCGGAGAAGAGGCGCCCCCGGTGAAGATAGCAGCCCGGAACCACTATCCCACCGGACCACCTCCTCTCCGGACAGCCCTGCAGCACCGGACCAGCGCCGAGCGGAGGTGAGTACTGTACAGAACTAAAGGGGGTGAGAGGGGGCTGGATGATGTCGAAGGCCGCAGTGGTCTTCAACCTGCGGACCTCCGGAGGTTTCAAAACTACAACTCCCAGCAAGCCCGGACAGCCGATGGCTGCCCGGGCTTGCTGGGAGTTGTAGTTTTGAAACCTCTGGAGGTCCGCAGGTTGAAGACCACTGCGGGTGGAGAGTTCACTCGAGTATAAGCCGAGGGGGGTGTTTTCAGCACGAAAAATCGTGCTGAAAAACTCGGCTTATACTCGAGTATATCCGGTATGTAGTATCGCAGAGTTGTAGTTTTGAAACCTCTGGAGGTCCGCAGGTTGAAGACCACTGAGGGCGGATGATGAGAAGAGGATGATGAAGGGGGGGGGATGATGACAAGAGGATGATGAAGGGGGGGTGTGGGATGATGAAGGGGGGTGGGGATGATGACAAGGGGATGATGAAGGGGGGGGTGTGGGATGATGACAAGGGGATGATGAAGGGGGGTGGGGATGATGACAAGGGGATGATGAAGGGGGGTGGGGATGATGACAAGGGGATGATGAAGGGGGGTGGGCATGATGACAAGGGGATGATGAAGGGGGGTGGGGATGATGACAAGGGGATGATGAAGGGGGGTGGGGATGATGACAAGGGGATGATGAAGGGGGGTGTGGGATGATGACAAGGGGATGATGAAGGGGGGTGGGCATGATGACAAGGGGATGATGAAGGGGGGATGTGTGGGATGATGACAAGGGGATGATGAAGGGGGGTGGGCATGATGACAAGGGGATGATGAAGGGGGGATGTGTGGGATGATGACAAGGGGATGATGACAGGTGATGATGATGAGGGTCTGGATGATGACAGGGGGGGATGATGTATTTCCCACCCTAGGCTTATACTCGAGTCAATAACTTTTCCTGGGATTTTGGGTTGAAATTAGGGGCCTCGGCTTGTAATTGCCAGCAGCAAAAATGAAAGGATCCAGAAATCCTTTCATGTAAACTTATTAAAAGAGTATCAGGAAAGACCAGAGGATATAGCCGCCATCTGTATCCCAGCCACCGAAGACCCTGACAGCTTACCCATCCCCGACCTATTAGCCAACTCAGAACCTAAAACCCTGCTCAATACCATACAGCTAGGGGAGCGGTTAACGCCAGCAGAAAAGGGACAGATCCGACAATTACTAGCTGAGAAATGGTTGGCGTTTTCCCAGGAGCCAGGGTACACTCCCTTAGCCAATCATTACGTAGAGACCCCAGGACAAAACCCTCTCAGACAAACTCCCTACAGAATCCCTGAGGCAGTAAAAGAGGAGATAAGGAAGGAAATACCAGAGATGTTAAGACTGGGGGTGATCGAACCATCTGACAGTCCCTGGGCCTCACCCGTGGTCCTAATTCCCAAACAGGATGGAGCTTGGCCCAGCAACCCTACAATTTTTCCATCCAATACCGCTCTGGCAGATTCAATGGTAATGCAGATGGACTGTCCAAGGAAACTGAACTTTTACCCTATCAGGGGACCGGACAGCTCCAAGTTGACCCGAAAAGGATCAATCCGGGTCTGCCGGGGTGTTCCACAAAAGGGGAGCAGTGTAACAAGACTATACTACATGCCTGGACTGTTAAAATAGCTGGAGTTATTCGCATGGATATTGTATGAGAAATTACCAGAGAATGCAAGCGGCCGTCCGGTAGTTATCCTTGTGACGGATCCTAGAGTCACCCGACCTACTTGGATGGATTTAAGGACATCACTATTTGTACCCCTCAGTTGATGTTGTCCAGTGACATAAAGCTCAGAGTTAAAATACTTTTATTTACTGTTTTCATACACTTTCTGTGCACAATACACCTTTGGCCCTCAGGGCACTGTATAGGGAGAGCTAATTACCTTTATTGTATTATCTCCCAGACTATCTGTCACCTGGATTACCTTTATTGGATTATATCCCAGACTACCTGTCACCTGGATTACCTTTATTGGATTATCTCCCAGACTACCTGTCACCTGGATTACCTTTGTTGGATTATCTCCCAGACTACCTGTCACCTGGATTGCCTTTATTGGATTATCTCACAGACTACATGTCACCTGGATTACCTTTATTGGATTATCTCACAGACTACATGTCACCTGGATTACCTTTATTGGATTATCTCACAGATTACATGTCACCTGGATTACCTTTGTTGGATTATCTCAGACTACCTGTCACCTGTATTACCTTTATTGGATTATCTCCCAGACTACATGTCACCTGGATTACCTTTATTGGATTATCTCCCAGACTACCTGTCACCTGGATTACCTTTATTGGATTATCTCCCAGACTACCTGTCACCTGGATTACCTTTATTGGATTATCTCCCAGACTACCTGTCACCTGGATTACCTTTATTGGATTTTCTCACAGATTACATGTCACCTGGATTACCTTTATTGGATTATCTCACAGACTACATGTCACCTGGATTACCTTTATTGGATTATCTCACAGACTACCTGTCACCTGGATTACCTTTATTGGATTATCTCACAGACTACCTGTCACCTGGATTACCTTTATTGGATTATCTCACAGATTACATGTCACCTGGATTACCTTTATTGGATTATCTCCCAGACTACCTGTCACCTGTATTGCCTTTATTGGATTATCTCACAGACTACATGTCACCTGGATTACCTTTATTGGATTATCTCACAGACTACATGTCACCTGGATTACCTTTGTTGGATTATCTCACAGACTACCTGTCACCTGGATTACCTTTGTTGGATTATCTCCCAGACTACCTGTCACATGGATTACCTTTTGTTGGATTATCTCCCAGACTACATGTCACCTGGATTACCTTTGTTGGATCAGTGGCGGCCCCCAGCTGATTTCAGTAGCCGGGGGCCGCTGCTCAGAGCCCCCCAGCCGGTGTGAGGGGATCTCAGGAGAAAGGGCAGAGGCTGAGGTCACACGTCTGCAGGAGATGATTAAGCCACGCCCCCTCCCGGAGGATGGAGAGCGCAGCTCCGCTTAATACAAGAAGACAGGGGGAGAATGAGGACGTACACAGCCCCTCCCTCCCCCACACACAGCTCCTCCCTCCCCCACACACAGCTCCTCCCTCCCCCACACACAGCTCCTCCCTCCCCACACACAGCCTCTCCCCTCCCACACACACAGCCTCTCCCCTCCCACACACACAGCTCCTCCCTCCCCCACACACAGCTCCTCCCTCCCCCACACACAGCTCCTCCCTCCCCCACACACAGCCTCTCCCCTCCCACACACACAGCCTCTGTGGAGAGAGGACGTGTGTGAGGAGACTGCACTGCACAGGCTGGGGATTTCTGTGTGTGAGGAGACTGCACTGCACAGGCTGGGGATTTCTGTGTGTGCGGAGACTGCGCTGCGCAGGCTGGGGATTTCACCTCACACCGGCTCAGGTGAGGAGGCCGAGCATGCAGGCGGCGGGAAGGGTGGTTGTATATGTATGTAATGTATGATTAGGGGGGGTGTATCAATGGCGGGTGTATGTATGATGTATGCATATGTATGGTGTATGTGTCATGTGTATATATGAAGTGTATATGTGTATGGTGTCTGTATGTGTGATGTGTATATATGATGTGTGTATGGTGTCTGTATGTGTGATGTGTGTATGTAATGTATGATATAGGGGGCAGCGACAGGTGTATGTATGATGTGTGTATGTAATGTATGATATAGGGGGCAGTGGCAGGTGTATGTATGATGTGTGTATGTAATGTATGATATAGGGGCAGTGGCTGGTGTATATATGATGTGTGTATGTAATGTATGATATAGGGGGCAGCGACAGGTGTATGTATGATGTGTGTATGTAATGTATGATATAGGGGGCAGCGGCAGGTGTATGTATCATGTGTGTATGTAATGTATGATATAGGGGGCAGTGGCCGGTGTATGTATGATGTATGTATGTAATGTATGATATAGGGGGCAGTGGCAGGTGTATATATGATGTGTATGATGTGTGTATGTAATGTATGATATAGGGGGCAGTGACAGGTGTATACATGATGTGTATGATGTGTGTATGTAATGTATGATATAGGGGGCAGTGGCAGGTGTATGTATGATGTGTGTATGTAATGTATGATATAGGGGGCAGTGGCCGGTGTATGAATGATGTGTGTATGTAATGTATGATATAGGGGGCAGTGGCAGGTGTATGTATGATGTGTATATGTAATGTATGATATAGGGGGCAGTGGCCGGTGTATGTATGATGTGTGTATGTAATGTATGATATAGGGGGCAGTGGCAGGTGTATATATGATGTGTGTATGTAATGTATGATATAGGGGGCAGTGGCAGGTGTATGTATGATGTGTGTATGTAATGTATGATATAGGGGCAGTGGCCGGTGTATGTATGATGTGTGTATGTAATGTATGATATAGGGGGCAGTGGCAGGTGTATATATGATGTGAGTATGTAATGTATGATATAGGGGGCAGTGGCAGGTGTATACATGATGTATATGATGTGTGTATGTAATGTATGATATAGGGGGCAGTGGCAGGTGTATTTATGATGTGTGTATGTAATGTATGATATAGGGGCAGTGGCAGGTGTATGTATGATGTGTGTATGTAATGTATGATATAGGAGGCTGCGGCAGGTGTATGTATGATGTGTGTATGTAATGTATGATATAGGGGGCAGTGGCAGGTGTATACATGATGTGTATGATGTGTGTATGTAATGTATGATATAGGGGCAGTGGCAGGTGTATGTATGATGTGTGTATGTAATGTATGATATAGGGGCAGCGGCAGGTGTATGTATGATGTGTGTATGTAATGTATGATATAGGGGGCAGTGGCAGGTGTATATATGATGTGTGTATGGTGTATATATGATGTGTGTATGTAATGTATGATATAGGGGGCAGTGGCAGGTGTATGTATGATGTGTGTATGTAATGTATGATATAGGGGCAGTGGCAGGTGTATGTATGATGTGTGTATGTAATGTATGATATAGGGGCAGTGGCAGGTGTATATATGATGTATGTAATGTATGATATAGGGGCAGTGGCAGGTGTATATATGATGTGTGCATGGTGTATATATGATGTGTGTATGTAATGTATGATATAGGGGGCAGCGGCAGGTGTATGTATGATGTGTGTATGTAATGTATGATATAGGGGGCAGTGGCAGGTGTATGTATGATGTGTGTATGTAATGTATGATATAGGGGGCAGTGGCAGGTGTATGTATGATGTGTGTATGGTGTATGTATGATGTGTGTATGTAATGTATGATATAGGGGCAGCGGCAGGTGTATGTATGATGTGTGTATGGTGTATGTATGATGTGTGTATGTAATGTATGATTTAGGGGGCAGTGGCCGGTGTATGTATGATGTGTGTATGGTGTATGTATGATGTGTGTATGTAATGTATGATTTAGGGGGCAGTGGCCGGTGTATATATGATGTGTATGATGTGTGTATGTAATGTATGATATAGGGGGCAGTAGCAGGTGTATATATGATATGTATGATGTGTGTATGTAATGTATGATATAGGGGCAGCGGCAGGTGTATGTATGATGTGTGTATGTAATGTATGATAAAGGGGGCAGCGGCAGGTGTATGTATGATGTGTGTATAGTGTATGTATGATGTGTGTATGTAATGTATGATATAGGGGCAGTGGCAGGTGTATGTATGATGTGTGTATGTAATGTATGATATAGGGGGCAGTGGCTGGTGTATATATGATGTGTGTATGTAATGTATGATATAGGGGCAGTGGCAGGTGTATGTGTGATGTTTGTATGTAATGTATGATATAGGGGGCAGTGGCAGGTGTATGTATGATGTGTGTATGTAATGTATGATATAGGGGGCAGTGGCAGGTGTATATATGATGTGTATGATGTGTGTATGTAATGTATGATATAGGGGGCAGTGGCAGGTGTATACATGATGTGTGTATGGTGTATATATGATGTGTGTATGTAATGTATGATATAGGGGGCAGTGGCAGGTGTATGTATGATGTGTGTATGTAATATATTATATAGGGGCAGTGGCCGGTGTATATATGATGTGTGTATGTAATGTATGATATAGGGGGCAGTGGCAGGTGTATATATGATGTGTGTATGTAATGTATGATATAGGGGGCAGTGGCAGGTGTATATATGATGTGTGTATGTAATGTATGATATAGGGGGCAGCGGCAGGTGTATGTATGATGTGTGTATGTAATGTATGATATAGGGGCAGTGGCAGGTGTATGTATGATGTGTGTATGTAATGTATGATATAGGGGGCAGTGGCAGGTGTATGTATGATGTGTGTATGTAATGTATGATATAGGGGCAGTGGCAGGTGTATATATGATGTGTGTGTATGTAATGTATGATATAGGGGGCAGTGGCAGGTGTATATATGATGTGTGCATGGTGTATATATGATGTGTGTATGTAATGTATGATATAGGGGGCAGCGGCAGGTGTATGTATGATGTGTGTATGTAATGTATGATATAGGGGGCAGTGGCAGGTGTATATATGATGTGTGTATGTAATGTATGATATAGGGGGCAGCGGCAGGTGTATGTATGATGTGTGTATGTAATGTATGATATAGGGGGCAGTGGCAGGTGTATATATGATGTGTGTATGTAATGTATGATATAGGGGCAGTGGCCGGTGTATGTATGATGTGTGTATAGTGTATGTATGATGTGTGTATGTAATGTATGATATAGGGGCAGTGGCAGGTGTATGTATGATGTATGTATGTATGTAATGTATGATATAGGGGCAGTGGCAGGTGTATGTATGATGTGTGTATGTAATGTATGATATAGGGGGCAGTGGCAGGTGTATGTATGATGTGTGTATGTAATGTATGATATAGGGGGCAGTGGCAGGTGTATATATGATGTGTATGATGTGTGTATGTACTGTATGATATAGGGGCAGTGGCCGGTGTATATATGATGTGTGTATGTAATGTATGATATAGGGGGCAGTGGCAGGTGTATGTATGATGTGTGTATGTAATGTATGATATAGGGGGCAGTGGCAGGTGTATGTATGATGTGTGTATGTAATGTATGATATAGGGGGCAGTGGCAGGTGTATGTATGATGTGTATATGTAATGTATGATATAGGGGGCAGTGGCAGGTGTATATATGATGTGTGTATGTAATGTATAATATAGGGGCAGCGGCAGGTGCATATATGATGTGTGTATGCAATATATGATATAGGGGCAGTGGCAGGTGTATGTATGATGTGTGTATGTAATGTATGATATAGGGGCAGTGGCAGGTGTATGTATGATGTGTATGATGTGTGTATGTAATGTATGATATAGGGGGCAGTGGCAGGTGTATGTATGATGTGTATGATGTGTGTATGTAATGTATGATATAGGGGGCAGCGGCAGGTGTATATATGATGTGTATGATGTGTGTATGTAATGTATGATATAGGGGGCAGTGGCCGGTGTATGTATGATGTGTATGATGTGTGTATGTAATGTATGATATAGGGGGCAGTGGCAGGTGTATGTATGATGTGTGTATGTAATGTATGATATAGGGGGCAGTTGCAGGTGTATATATGATGTGTGTATGTAATGTATGATATAGGGGGCAGTGGCAGGTGTATATATGATGTGTGTATGGTGTATGTATGATGTGTATGATGTGTGTATGTAATGTATGATATAGGGGGCAGAGGCAGGTGTATATATGATGTGTATGATGTGTGTATGTAATGTATGATATAGAGGGCAGTGGCAGGTGTATGTATGATGTGTGTATGGTGTATGTATGATGTGTGTATGTAATGTATGATATAGGGGGCAGCGGCAGGTGTATGTATGATGTGTGTATGTAATGTATGATATAGGGGGCAGAGGCAGGTGTATATATGATGTGTATGATGTGTGTATGTAATGTATGATATAGAGGGCAGTGGCAGGTGTATGTATGATGTGTGTATGGTGTATGTATGATATAGGGGGCAGCGGCAGGTGTATATATGATGTGTGTATGTAATGTATGATATAGGAGGGCAGTGGCAGGTGTATATATGATGTGTGTATGTAATGTATGATATAGAGGGCAGGGGCAGGTGTATATATGATGTGTGTATGTAATGTATGATATAGGAGGGCAGTGGCAGGTGTATATATGATGTGTGTATGGTGTATATATGATGTGTGTATGTAATGTATGATATAGGGGGCAGCAGCGGGTGTATGTATGATGTGTGTATGTAATGTATGATATAGGGGGCAGCAGCGGGTGTATGTATGATGTGTGCATATGTATGGTGTATATTTATGGTGTGAGTATGTGTATATATGATGTGTGTATGTAATGTATAATGGGGGGGAAGCAGTGGCAGGTGTATGTATGTATGTATGATGTGTCTGTATGTATGATGTATGTAATGTATGATATAGAGGGCAGCGGCCGGTGTATGTATGTGTATGATGTGTGTATGTAATGTATGATATAGGGGGCAGTGGCAGGTGTATGTATGATGTGTATGATGTGTGTATGTAATGTATGATATAGGGGGCAGTGGCAGGTGTATGTATGATGTGTATGATGTGTGTATGTAATGTATGATATAGGGGGCAGTGGCAGGTGTATGTATGATGTGTATGATGTGTGTATGTAATGTATGATATAGGGGGCAGTGGCAGGTGTATATATGATGTGTATGATGTGTGTATGTAATGTATGATATAAGGGGCAGTGGCAGGTGTATATATGATGTGTATGATGTGTGTATGTAATGTATGATATAGGGGGCAGTGGCCGGTGTATGTATATGTGTATGTATGATGTATGATATAGGGGGCAGTGGCCGGTGTATGTATATGTGTATGTATGATGTATGTATGTAATGTATGATATAGGGGGCAGTGGCCGGTGTATGTATGATGTGTGTATGTAATGTATGATATAGGGGGCAGTGGCCGGTGTATGTATGATGTATGTATGTAATGTATGATATAGGGGGCAGTGGCCGGTGTATGTATATGTGTATGTATGATGTATGTATGTAATGTATGATATAGGGGGCAGTGGCCGGTGTATGTATGATGTGTGTATGTAATGTATGATATAGGGGCAGTGGCCGGTGTATGTATGATGTATGTATGTAATGTATGATATAGGGGGCAGCGGCAGGTGTATATATGATGTGTATGATGTGTGTATGTAATGTATGATATAGGGGGCAGTGGCAGGTGTATATATGATGTGTGTATGGTGTATATATGATGTGTGTATGTAATGTATGATATAGGGGGCAGCGGCAGGTGTATGTATGATGTGTGTATGTAATGTATGATATAGGGGGCAGTGGCCGGTGTATGTATGATGTGTGTATGTAATGTATGATATAGGGGGCAGTGGCAGGTGTATATATGATGTGTATGATGTGTGTATGTAATGTATGATATAGGGGGCAGTGGCCGGTGTATGTATGATGTATGTATGTAATGTATGATATAGGGGCAGTGGCAGGTGTATATATGATGTGTGTATGTAATGTATGATATAGGGGGCAGTGGCAGGTGTATGTATGATGTATGTATGTAATGTATGATATAGGGGGCAGTGGCCGGTGTATGTATGATGTATGTATGTAATGTATGATATAGGGGGCAGTGGCCGGTGTATGTATGATGTATGTATGTAATGTATGATATAGGGGGCAGTGGCCGGTGTATGTATATGTGTATGTATGATGTGTATGTATGATGTGTATGTATGATGTGTATGTATGTTTTGTACAGGGGCGGACTGACATACTGACGTCTCAATGACGTGTCAAGAGGAAATTATGAGCTGCCGCCAGTTGTGCCATCTAATTTTATTTATTTTTAGTGGTTTCTGGCCGCCCGCACTAAATTGCACCCCCAGAATCCCCCCTTCATACTCACCCGCCGACCAAGCGCCCCACGGATGCACACAAACATGCCTGAACCAAAACTACAACTCCCAGCATGTTGCACCATAACCTAAACTGTAGAACTATAAAGTGTAACGTGCTGGGAGTTGTAGTTTTGGTTCGGGTCAGCTGCAGAGCCATAGGCTGCATCAGGGCATGCTGGGTGTTGTAGTTATCTAGTAACTAAATGCAACTTCCAGCATTTTCTGACACATAATTAAAGTAAATAAAATGCAGCATAAAAACTGGAGAAGCAGATCCCCCCCCCCCCCAAATAACACAGCGGCGTTCACTATTATCCAATCAAAAGGCTCCGTGTATAAGTCCCGATGAAGACTGAAAAATAGTGATTAAAATAATTTAAGAAGTGCGTATACATGTGAATAAGCCCCTTTCCTAATAATAGTTCCGATAAAAACTACAGATCCCGGCACATAAGATTACCCCCATCCCTGTATATGGGGAGATTGGAGTTATAGGGGTCATAGGGGGGGGGCGCTTGCCTCGGGCGTCAAAGGATCTACCTACAGCCCTCCCCCGCTAATACCCTGACATGCTGCGATCACCGCGGCCGCTATTAAAACCATTAGATCAGCGCTGTCAGCAGTGTCTAAAGGATCTTATATCCATCCCTGGTGGTCTAGTGGGGGGATCAGACTATTTTTGTTGAAATTATTTTATCTACCAGGACAAGTGGATTTTCTTGAGGGACAAGTAGATTGTGTTCTGGTTTAGTCCCTTGGACAAGTAGTTTTTTTTTTAAATTTCCTCATCCCTGGTCTCCTCTTACCTTGTGATGTTGGGGGCCGGTGATCCCCCATCATGACTATGTCCTGGTACAGATCCTTGTGTCCTTCTATATACTCCCACTCCTCCATGGAGAAATAGACAGTGACGTCCTGACACCTTATAGGAACCTGACACACACAATGATACAGTCATCAGCAGAGCCCTCCCTTATTGTATAATGTCCCAGCATTCCCAGCAGTGTCACCTCTCCAGTCATCAGCCTACCCCTCCCTCCTGACACCTCCAGCAGTGTCACCTCTCCAGTCATCAGCCTGCTCCTCCCTCCTGACACCTCCAGCAGTGTCACCTCTCCAGTCATCAGCCTGCCCCTCCCTCCTGACACCTCCAGCAGTGTCACCTCTCCAGTCATCAGCCTGCTCCTCCCTCCTGACACCCCCAGCAGTGCTCACCTCTCCAGTCATCAGCCTGCCCCTCCCTCCTGACACCTCCAGCAGTGCTCACCTCTCCAGTCATCAGCCTGCCCCTCCCTCCTGACACCCCCAGCAGTGCTCACCTCTCCAGTCATCAGCCTGCCCCTCCCTCCTGACACCCCCAGCAGTGCTGACCTCTCCAGTCATCAGCCTGCCCCTCCCTCCAGACACCTCCAGCAGTGGTAACCTCTCCAGTCATCAGCCTGCCCCTCCCTCCTGACACCTCCAGCAGTGCTCACCTCTCCAGTCATCAGCCTGCCCCTCCCTCCTGACACCTCCAGCAGTGCTCACCTCTCCAGTCATCAGCCTGCCCCTTCCTCCTGACACCCCCAGCAGTGCTCAACTCTCCAGTCATCAGCCTGCCCCTCCCTCCTGACACCCCCAGCAGTGCTCACCTCTCCAGTCATCAGCCTGCCCCTCCCTCCTGACACCTCCAGCAGTGCTCACCTCTCCAGTCAGCAGCCTGCCCCTCCCTCCTGACACCTCCAGCAGTGCTCACCTCTCAAGTCATCAGCCTGCCCCTCCCTCCTGACACCCCCAGCAGTGCTCACCTCTCCAGTCATCAGCCTGCCCCTCCCTCCTGACACCCCCAGCAGTGCTCACCTCTCCAGTCATCAGCCTGCCCCTCCCTCCTGACACCCCCAGCAATGCTCACCTCTCCAGTCATCAGCCTGCCCCTCCCTCCTGACACCCCCAGCAGTGCTCACCTCTCCAGTCATCAGCCTGCCCCTCCCTCCTGACACCCCCAGCAGTGCTCACCTCTCCAGTCATCAGCCTGCCCCTCCCTCCTGACACCCCCAGCAATGCTCACCTCTCCAGTCATCAGCCTGCCCCTCCCTCCTGACACCCCCAGCAGTGCTCACCTCTCCAGTCATCAGCCTGCCCCCCCCTCCTGACACCCCCAGCAGTGCTCACCTCTACAGTCATCAGCCTGCCCCTCCCTCCTGACACCTCCAGCAGTGCTCACCTCTCCAGTCATCAGCCTGCCCCTCCCTCCTGACACCCCCAGCAGTGCTCACCTCTCCAGTCATCAGCCTACCCCTCCCTCCTGACACCCCCAGCAGTGCTCACCTCTCCAGTCATCAGCCTGCCCCTCCCTCCTGACACCTCCAGCAGTGCTCACCTCTCCAGTCATCAGCCTGCCCCTCCCTCCTGACACCCCCAGCAGTGCTCACCTCTCCAGTCATCAGCCTGCCCCTCCCTCCTGACACCTCCAGCAGTGCTCACCTCTCCAGTCAGCAGGTCGGCCATCTTGTTGATGAGTTCCAGGATCTCCTGATGACTGTTTCCCTTATGTATCAGTGAGTGAGGTGGAGGCAGCGATATAGGAACCTGCTCCCTGCTCCATCCTTCCCCCTCTTCTGTCTTCACTACCATGTAATCCTGTGTATGGAGGAGACATTGATGTCACTTTATCCCTTCACCTCTCCAGCCATGTCCATGGTTTAGAGATAGAAGAGACGGGACATGATCTCCAGAATCCCTCACCTCTCCGCTCAGCAGGGACATGATCTCTAGGGCCACGTGTAATATTCTCTCCTCCATCACATCCAGGTCCTTCTCCATCCTTAGGGGGCAGTCAGGAGAAGAAAGGGAGACCCCCGACCACTAATGGAGACCTCCCCCTGGAGAGTGTATATAAAGACAAGCTGGAAGAGACTTTATGGTGACTCCACATATATGACGTCCATCCCATATACCACTCCCTATACAGTGCATAACAAAGCCACAACAGCTCCGCCACCTCCAATCAGGATAATAGGACTGAGATGTAATACCAGACACCACCACTACCAAGAGTATGGCGCTGTGCATGGTCATTGATGAAGAAAACACAATGAAGCATATCTGCCCCTTTAGGTGTGACTCCGTTTAGGAGTGGTGACTCCCCCTTTAGATAGGGGATAAGTTGTCAGCACGGTAGTACCCCTTTAAAACTGATGTTTGCTATTGCCCCTTATGGTAAATAAAAAATATTTCTAATAGACTTTGTTTAAAAAAAAAAATAAAAAAAAAGAAGTTTTCTATATTTTATTTGTGCTTAAAAAGGCTCAAGAGCACATTCCCCCCCCCCATCTCATACACAGACTTAGGACCGAAGTCCAAACACAGGAAGTGCAGCCTGGAGTGCTGAGGGGGTGTGTCCAGCCTCATCCAATCACAGCTCCTCTCACACTTAACTGCCATATGCTGTTGGTTGGACACCCCCTCAGCACTCCAGGCTGCACTTCCTGTGTTTGGACTTCGGTCCTAAGTCTGTGTATGAGATGGGGGGAAATGTGCTCTGAAGCTTTTTTTAAACACAAATAAAACATTGAAAAATAATTTTTTTTTAAATAAAGTCTATTAGAAATATGTTTTATTTACCATAAGGAGCAATAGCAAAAATTCGTTTTAATGAGAGTTACCATTTAATGATCCCCTCTTGGTGCCCCATATATATGTGTAGACCCTCTTCCCTCTAATATATAATTACCCCCTCTATGCCCCCATATATATTTGTAGACCCCCCGTCCCCTCATATATATGTAATGACCCCCCCCATATATATACCCTCCCCTCTGTGCCCCCATACTCTGCTGTAGACCCCCCCCCCTCTGTGCCCCCATACTCTGCTGTAGACCCCCCCTCTGTGCCCCCATACTCTGCTGTAGACCCCCCTCTCTGTGCCCCCATACTCTGCTGTAGACCCCCCCCTCTGTGCCCCCATACTCTGCTGTAGACCCCCCCTCTGTGCCCCCATACTCTGCTGTAGACCCCCCCTCTGTGCCCCCATACTCTGCTGTAGACCCCCCTCCCCTCTGTGCCCCCATACTCTGCTGTAGACCCCCCTCCCCTCTGTGCCCCCATACTCTGCTGTAGACCCCCCCCCTCTGTGCCCCCATACTCTGCTGTAGACCCCCCCCCTCTGTGCCCCCATACTCTGCTGTAGACCCACCCTCTGTGCCCCCATACTCTGCTGTAGACCCCCCCTCTGTGCCCCCATACTCTGCTGTAGACCCCCCCCCTCTGTGCCCCCATACTCTGCTGTAGACCCCCCCTCTCTGTGCCCCCATACTCTGCTGTAGACCCCCCCCCTCTCTGTGCCCCCATACTCTGCTGTAGACCCCCCCCCCTCTCTGTGCCCCCCATACTCTGCTGTAGACCCCCCCCCTCTGTGCCCCCCATACTCTGCTGTAGACCCCCCCCCCCCTCTGTGCTCTGTGCCCCCATACTCTGCTGTAGACCCCCGCCCCCTCTGTGCCCCCATACTCTGCTGTAGACCCCCCTCTGAGCCCCCATACTCTGCTGTAGACCCCCCCCCTCTGTGCCCCCATACTCTGCTGTAGACCCCCCCTCTCCTCTGTGCCCCCCATACTCTGCTGTAGACCCCCCTCTCCCCTCTGTGCCCCCATACTCAGCTGTAGACCCCCCTCCCCTCTGTGCCCCCATACTCTGCTGTAGACCCCCCCCCCCCTCTCTCTGAGCCCCCATACTCTGCTGTAGACCCCCCCTCTGTGCCCCCATACTCTGCTGTAGACCCCCCCCTCTGTGCCCCCATACTCTGCTGTAGACCCCCCTCTGAGCCCCCATCACTCTGCTGTAGACCCCGCCCCCTCCGTGCCCCCATACTCTGCTGTAGACCCCCCCTCTGTGCCCCCATACTCTGCTGCAGACCCCCCCCTCCCCTCTGTGCCCCCATACTCTGCTGTAGACCCCCCCTCTGAGCCCCCATACTCTGCTGTAGACCCCGCCCCCTCCGTGCCCCCATACTCTGCTGTAGACCCCCCTCTGAGCCCCCATACTCTGCTGTAGACCCCGCCCCCTCTGTGCCCCCATACTCTGCTGTAGACCCCCCCCCTCTGTGCCCCCATACTCTGCTGTAGACCCCCCCCCCTCTGTGCCCCCATACTCTGCTGTAGACCCCCCCCCTCTGTGCCCCCATACTCTGCTGTAGACCCCGCCCCCTCTGTGCCCCCATACTCTGCTGTAGACCCCCCTCTGAGCCCCCATACTCTGCTGTAGACCCCCCCCTCTGTGCCCCCATACTCTGCTGTAGACCCCCCTCTCCTCTGTGCCCCATATTCTGCTGTAGACCCCCCCCCCCTCTGTGCCCCCATACTCTGCTGTAGACCCACCCTCTGTGCCCCCATACTCTGCTGTAGACCCCCCCTCCCCTCTGTGCCCCCATACTCTGCTGTAGACCCCCCCTCTGTGCCCCCATACTCTGCTGTAGACCCCCCTCCCCTCTGTGCCCCATACTCCTGCTGTAGACCCCCCCCCTCTGAGCCCCCATACTCTGCTGTAGACCCCCCCCCTCTGAGCCCCCATACTCTGCTGTAGACCCCCCCTCCGTGCCCCCATACTCTGCTGTAGACCCCCTCTGAGCCCCCATACTCTGCTGTAGACCCCGCCCCCTCTGTGCCCCCATACTCTGCAGTAGACCCCCCCCTCTGTGCCCCCATACTCTGCTGTAGACCCCCCCCCCTCTGTGCCCCCATACTCTGCTGTAGACCCCGCCCCCTCTGTGCCCCCATACTCTGCTGTAGACCCCCTCCTCTGAGCCCCCATACTCTGCTGTAGACCCCCCTCTCCTCTGTGCCCCCATATTCTGCTGTAGACCCCCCCCTCCCCTCTGTGCCCCATACTCTGCTGTAGACCCCCTCCCCTCTGTGCCCCCATACTCTGCTGTAGACCCCCCCCTCTCTCTGAGCCCCCATACTCTGCTGTAGACCCCCCCTCTGTGCCCCCATACTCTGCTGTAGACCCCCCCTCTGTGCCCCCATACTCTGCTGTAGACCCCCCCCTCTGTGCCCCCATACTCTGCTGTAGACCCCCCCTCTGTGCCCCCATACTCTGCTGCAGACCCCCCCCCCTCCCCTCTGTGCCCCCATACTCTGCTGTAGACCCCCCCTCTGTGCCCCCATACTCTGCTGTAGACCCCCCCTCTGAGCCCCCATACTCTGCTGTAGACCCCGCCCCCTCCGTGCCCCCATACTCTGCTGTAGACCCCCCCTCTGTGCCCCCATACTCTGCTGTAGACCCCCCCCTCTGAGCCCCCCATACTCTGCTGTAGACCCCGCCCCCTCCGTGCCCCCATACTCTGCTGTAGACCCCCCTCTGAGCCCCCATACTCTGCTGTAGACCCCGCCCCCTCTGTGCCCCCATACTCTGCTGTAGACCCCCCCTCTGTGCCCCCATACTCTGCTGTAGACCCCCCCCTCTGTGCCCCCATACTCTGCTGCAGACCCCCCCTCTGTGCCCCCATACTCTGCTGTAGACCCCGCCCCCTCTGTGCCCCCATACTCTGCTGTAGACCCCCCCTCTGTGCCCCCATACTCTGCTGTAGACCCCCCCTCTGTGCCCCCATACTCTGCTGTAGACCCCGCCCCCTCTGTGCCCCCATACTCTGCTGTAGACCCCCCCCTCTGTGCCCCCATACTCTGCTGTAGACCCCGCCCCCTCTGTGCCCCCATACTCTGCTGTAGACCCCCCTCTGTGCCCCCATACTCTGCTGTAGACCCCGCCCCCTCTGTGCCCCCATACTCTGCTGCAGACCCCCCCCCCCTCCCCTCTGAGCCCCCATACTCTGCTGTAGACCCCCCCTCTGAGCCCCCATACTCTGCTGTAGACCCCGCCCCCTCTGTTCCCCACATACTCTGCTGTAGACCCCCTCCCCTCTGTGCCCCCATACTCTGCTGCAGACCCCCCCCTCCCCTCTGTGCCCCCATACTCTGCTGCAGACCCCCCCCTCCCCTCTGAGCCCCCATACTCTGCTGTAGACCCCCCCCCTCTGAGCCCCCATACTCTGCTGTAGACCCCGCCCCCTCTGTTCCCCACATACTCTGCTGTAGACCCCGCCCCCTCTGTTCCCCACATACTCTGCTGTAGACCCCGCCCCCTCTGTTCCCCACATACTCTGCTGTAGACCCCCCCTCTGTGCCCCCATACTCTGCTGTAGACCCCCCCCTCTGTGCCCCCATACTCTGCTGTAGACCCCCCCTCTGTGCCCCCATACTCTGCTGTAGACCCCCCCCTCTGTGCCCCCATACTCTGCTGTAGACCCCCCCTCTGTGCCCCCATACTCTGCTGTAGACCCCGCCCCCTCTGTGCCCCCATACTCTGCTGTAGACCCCGCCCCCTCTGTGCCCCCATACTCTGCTGTAGACCCCGCCCCCTCTGTGCCCCCATACTCTGCTGTAGACCCCCCCCTCTGTGCCCCCATACTCTGCTGTAGACCCCCCCCTCTGTGCCCCCATACTCAGCTGTAGACCCCCCCTCTGTGCCCCCATACTCTGCTGTAGACCCCCCCTCTGTGCCCCCATACTCTGCTGTAGACCCCCCCCCCTCTGTGCCCCCATACTCTGCTGTAGACCCCCCCTCTGAGCCCCCATACTCTGCTGTAGACCCCCCCTCTGAGCCCCCATACTCTGCTGTAGACCCCCCCTCTGTGCCCCCATACTCTGCTGTAGACCCCCTTCTGTGCCCCCATACTCTGCTGTAGACCCCCCCCCTCTGTGCCCCCATACTCTGCTGTAGACCCCCCACAGATGTTCTGCCTCTATACAGTAGATATTATGCAGTATGTCTGTGCACTGTCCCGTTTCCTATGTCCGGGGTCAGGATCTACTGCTATGGCCTATGGGAAATAACAGCAGGTTCCCGGCCCGAGGAGCAGAGAGCGGAGCAGGGAAGAGAACCGGGTGCAATCCGGTCCCTGTGTCCTCCTCTTCACCGCTTAACTAATCGGCGCACGGCGCATCAGCGACTCCATCCAGCGGTCAGTGAGCGGCGTATGTGACGGAGCCCGGGGCCGTACTGAGGTAATACCTGAACCCCCTGAGGACATCTCCGTACACAACAACATCATCATAATAATAATAATAACAATAATGTCTCTTCTCACCACTAACCTCTCTGGATACAGAAGATTCCAGGTGTCTGAAGGACCTTCAGTGATGTCACAATCATGTGATCAGTCACATGGCTGGGAGGAGTCAGGTTTCACATACAGCCGAAGAGACTAAAGGACCTTTGGTGAGGTCAGGATCATGTGATCAGTCACATGGGTGGGAGGAGTCAGATTACAACCTACATAAGACACAAATGATCCTCAGATATTTCATCAATTGAAGATTCTCCTAGTATGATGACGGAAAATTTAGATTTTATAAAGACAGGAGGCGAGTATCAGATGCATATTCCTTCTTTATTTTGCCCAATAGCAGAAAGAAATGCAAGGGTTAACAACACAAAAGAAAGAATGCTGGTATCTAGGTAAGTAGCAACCATAGTGACTCCCCCATATGACCACCACCAATAGCAACCCAGGGAGTCCTATATAACCCAGCTGCAGCTCCTCCTCTTTCTTTATGTCAGGCAGCCTCCTACTGGAACAGATCATCACTTCTCAAACACTTGAAGATCCCTCGGAACCTGGAACCGAACTAACAGCGTGGATCTCCAAACTATCCACCGGAACTTCGACCAACACCAACGTAGTGAGTCCGACTGGAAACAATGTTACTAACGAGTAACTCCAACTGTAGAATCATCCTGCAAACATAAATTCTTCAATAGCATGAAAAAGAGAAAAGAATACCATAGAATAGGGTAGGGTACAATGGGAGGGATGATACTCGCCTCCTGTCTTTATAAAATCTAAATTTTTCCATCATAATACTAGGAAAATCTTCAATTTTATCACAGACAGGAGTCTCGTATCAGATGCATGTTCAAAGCACTGACAATAAACAACTTAATAATACAATCACAACACTGACATTGACACATGCTGAGTAGGTCCAAAGTAGAATGTCCTAAAGACATCCTCAGAGGACCAATCGGCCGCCTTCAGAATTTCAGTAAGCGAACCTCCAGACTGAAAAGTCTTGGTCGCCATAGCACTCCTAGTGGAGTGGGCGAGAAAAACGGACACATCGATCCCCGCCAACGCCATCGTCTGTTTCACCCAACGTGCTAACATAGGAGACGAAACAGGCAAGTGCGGCGAACAAAACAAAATCAAAAGTTGCGAATCGCGCACAGCACGAAACGTTACGGTCCGATTCTCATAAGACCGGAGGCAACGCACCACACACAACTTTGGGTGGGATGGAAAAAAATGGATAAAAAACCGAACGCAGATTGGTCTTCATCCGACGGCAGACAGAAAACCGAACTCCATCCGGGACAAATTGTCTCCGAGGCACGTCTAAGGCGCGCACGTCAGATATACGTTTTATCGAAACAAGACATAGCAACATGGTCAGTTTGAAAGAGAGGTGTTTCAATGATAGATCATCATTGTCGTCCCACCCCTCGAACATCCGTATAACGAGAGAAACGTCCCAAGTAGTCTGATAACGAGAGGAAGGCGGTCTCCTGAACCGAATCCCCCTCATGAGGCGACAAATAACGGGATGCTGTCCGATCAGCAATCCATCCACCAAGGAATGGTGTGCAGAAATGGCCGACCTATACACATTGATTGTGCGATAGGCCTTACCCGTTTCAAAGGAGTCCGATAAAAAATTTATGACCTCAGCTAGAGGGGCGCAAACGGGATCCAAATCCCGTCGTGCGCACCAACGCAGCCAAAGTCCCCAGGCAGATCGATAAGCTGATCTGGTACCCGGTGCCCATGCCTCGTTAATGAGGTTGCTAACCGTTTGGGAAATACGTCCCCCAAGTGACGATGACCCGAAATCAGCCACGCTAGCAGTGGCAACTGAGCGAGAAGAATCAAAGGGTGCGATTCTCCTTTCGGACCCCTCAACAACGAAGGGAGACTCGGACAGAGTCTTGGTATGTCCATGGCCAAACCCAGAATCTGTGGAAACCACGATTGGGTCGGCCACCAAGGGGTGATCAACACCAAAGTCGCCTTCTGATTCTCTGTCTGCCACACTACTCTTGGGATCATCGCAAATGGCGGAAAGGCATAAAGTATGTCCTGAGGCCAATGCTGAAGAAACGCGTCCGTAGCTGCGGCCTCCGGGTCCGGACGCCAACTGAAAAACACCTCCAATTGGCGATTGAGCTGAGAGGCAAACAAATCCACGGCCAACGGCCCCCACAACGACTGTATCGACTGGAACACAGCCGGATCCAGCGTTCAATCGCTGGATTCCCTGAGGTATCTGGAATTCCAATCCGCAGTGGAGTTGGAAATCCCTGGTAGGTACTCCGCCTTCAACACAATGTTCCGTTAAAGACAGAAGTCCCAGAACTCCGCCGCCAAATCCGCGAGGATTTTCGACTTCGTTCTGCCCAGCCGATTGATATACTGCACCGCCGCTACGTTGTCCATACGCAACAGAATGCAACAATCGGACCTGTGGGCTGCAAAACTAGCGAATGATCCCGCTAGGAGTTCCAAGCAGTTGATATGCAACTGTGTCTCCGCCCTTGACCACTTGCCTCCCGTGGAGGATGTCCCGCAACGAGCGCCCCAGCCGGAGAGACTGGCGTCCGACTCCATTACTAGGTCCGGTTTGGAATTGAAAATGGTCTTTCCATTCCAATCCTGGACGTGTTGAAGCCACCAAAGGAGTTCCTCCCTGGCTTCCAGAGACAGCGGAACCTCGTCCGAGTAAGACAGGCCCCCTTGCAAATGTCTGATCTTCAGACGTTGCAGCGCCTGGTAATGCAATGGCGCCGGAAAAATCGCCTGGACGGATGCCGACAGTAATCCGACGATCCGTGCGATGGTTTTCAAGGACACCACCGTCCTGCGGAGGAGACTCCAAGTTTCTTTGCGTATCGTGGCCAACTTCTTGACCGGAAGACTCAGAGTGGTGGACTGAGTATTCACCAGAAAGCCCAAAAACTCCATGCTCCTCGCCGGTGACAACACCGACTTCTTCCCGTTGATCAAAAAACCTAACTCCATAAGAACCGATATCGTCCACTGGACGTGCCGCCTGGCCAGCACGCTTGTAGGAGCCATGATCAAAAAGTCGTTGAGGTAGACGATTAACTGAACACCTCGACTTCGGAGCACCGCCATGGCCAGTCTCAACAGCTTGGTGAAACACCACGGAGCCGAGGAGAGGCCAAACGGGAGACATGTGAACTCCCATTTGCGACCTTCCCCACAAAACTGCAGGTACCGACTGCACGAGGGATGGATCGGCACAGTAAGGTACGCATCCTTCAGATCTACCTTTGCTAGCCAATCGCCCGGTTGCAGCAGGTCCCTGAGAAGGTGTATACCCTCCATTTTGAAATGGCGGTAAACAACGCACTCGTTGAGATAGCGCAAGTTTATCACAGGCCGGTGTCCGCCGTCTCTTTTTGACCAAGAAGACGTTGCTGACAAAACCCGGGGTGTTCCAAGGCACCTCTCTGATGGCACGCTTTGGTTTAGCTCCGTCAGTTCCGCACGGACCAGATCCCTGTCCGCGTCCGTAAATTGAATGGCCCTTGGCCAATGGGTCTGTACAGGATTGTATGTGAATTCTATGCAGTAACCCGACACCACCTGTAGCACCCACGGGTCTGAAGTGATCCGGGACCAAGCGTGGGAAAAATACATTAGACGGCCCCCTACCGGTATGTCCGGTAGTAGCGGGTTAGAAAATCTCACCTGTGCCTCTGGCCCTGGGAAAACCACGTGCTGAACCTCGAGCCCTCCATGGACGACCTCTGGTCGGGAAGAACGGGGTGACCGGCTGTACAGGTGGAGCTGGTGTATAGTGCTGTCTGTCTGGCATGAAATGGACAGCTCCCCTATTATAGGGTCGGTAATACGAACCGCGGCTGGAAGGGCGACCCCTACCCCTTCCAGCCCTGTTGAAAACCTTCCCCTGAGAGGACTTTTTAAGAGAGGACTGGGCCTTGTCGAGGCTGGAGAACAGCCCGACAAATTTATTTATGTTTTTAATAAATGAGTCGCCAAAAAGCAAGCCTTCTGCACTCGGACCCGGCTTGTCAGAGGCCAAGTGGGTCAACTGAGGGTCCAAGCGCATCAAGATAGTTCTGCGGCGTTCCGCCGACATGGCCGTGTTGGCGTTGCCGAGGAGACAGATTGCCCGCAACGCCCACCCCCTCAGGGTCTCCGCGTCCACAGGGGCGCCAGAAACCACCGCCTGTTCGGACATGTCCAGATTTTTTGTCAATGGACCCAGAATGTCCAGGAGTTTATCTTGCACCCCCTTGAAGGACTTATCAATCCCCTTCTTGGGGTTCTTCCCCGACTTTAGGAGATATCTGACCAGGGATGGGGTCCAGATCGGGCGTCTTCGCAACGCTACTGCCAATAGATGGCCTCGGGCATTCCGCCCTCAATTTGCTGCGGTTAGCACGATCCAGCGATCTGCGTAGCCAAGTTTTGATGTACTTAGAAACTTGGGGAGAAGGTGTCCACTCCCCGGATCTAGGATGAGTAATGTCATCCAGGTTAAAAAAGGGGACACCCAATGTTTCTACCGGGGTCCCAGAGGATTCCGCCTTGGGAACAGGGGCAGAGGAAGGGCCCGCCTCCTCCTCTAGGCTCTCCCCATCCTCACTCCAATCCGTGCCCTGATGTTCTGACGTCACGTTCAGAATATCGTCTTCTGATAACTCTACAAAAGAGTTAGGTTTAACTCGTTTGGAAATACGAGAAGCCCGACCACTGATGTAATCCCCGTGGGCTGGGGGTCTGACGTCCGCAACATCATTTTCCTCAGGCGGCACTGAGGTCTTAAGGTGTCTACCACCTTCTCCCTCAGCTGACAAGTCAGTGGGACTGGTAATTACGTCTAGACAATGTCGTCTTTTCTGGCTAGACTTACCGGGTCTTAAAAGGCTGGACGCCTGAGCCGAAACATGGGGCACAGAAGGCGGAACTGAAATCACCGCCGGCCTCCTGCTGGCGAGGTGCAGCCAGCGCCAGGGAGACAGAGCGGGATATATTAGCATTGACTGCTGACATAGCAGACGCAATGGCCGAGTGCATTGATTTTGTTAACTGATTTAGCAAGTCAGAGGAAGGGACCTCCGCCTCTAAAACTGGGGGGTGATGCCCCATCCAGAGGAATATGCACATTACGCACAGGACATAGCGGACAGCGATTTAGAGTATAGCCTAGAACACGGGGCTGTAAAGATAAAAAAGGGGGGACAACAGGACCTTGTTAATTGGCGTACTTGTGAATTTGTAGAGATGTATTTTACTTACTATATATATATAATCTTGTATTTTACACACTATATATATATATAATCCTGTATATTTGCAAAGACAGGTACTGTTATGTAAGCTCCGCCCCACAGCAGCAGGGCGGAAGAAGTGGAGATATGTAGAACTCGGGACAGTAGCCGGAGTCCTACAGCAGTTATATATATTAAGGCGCACGAGCTGGCGCAGACCACCCGCGCCCTCAGCGAGACGTGCGCTTCCGAGAAGCACATGACCCGGAGAGCCGCACCGGCGAGAGCGCCGCCGCCACTGCAGCCGAGCGGGTAACCAAACCCGTCCTGCGCTGCAGCCAGAGAGCGGCGGGCCAAAACTGAAGGTAATACTTGGGGTGGTAGGTGAAACGGGGACAGGAAACACAAAGCAGAAGGGCCCGGTGTCTACAGTATCGGCACCAGGCAAAGATAATAGCGCCCCCGAGTGGGTGACAATTATATAATTATAGAGACATCATTTATTATACATTTCATCAATCCTCTCTATAGAACTATTTATATATGACCCAATAGCGCCCCCGAGTGGTGACAATTATATAATTATACAGACATCATTTATTATACATTTCATCAATCCTCTCTATAGAACTATTTATATATGATCCAATAGCGCCCCCGAGTGGTGACAATTATATAATTATAGGAGACATCAATTATTATACATTTCATCAATCCTCTCTATAGAACTATTTATATATGACACAATAGCGCCCCCGAGTGGTGACAATTATATAATTATACAGACATCATTTATTATACATTTCATCAATCCTCTCTATAGAACTATTTATATATGGACCAATAGCGCCCCGAGTGGTGACAATTATATAATTATACAGACATCATTTATTATACATTTCATCAATCCTCTCTATAGAACTATTTATATATGACCCAATAGCGCCCCCGAGTGGTGACAATTATATAATTATAGGAGACATCATTTATTATACATTTCATCAATCCTCTCTATAGAACTATTTATATATGACCAATAGCGCCCCCGAGTGGTGACAATTATATAATTATAGAGACATCATTTATTATACATTTCATCAATCCTCTCTCTATAGAACTATTTATATATGGACCAATAGCGCCCCCGAGTGGTGACAATTATATAATTATAGAGACATCATTTATTATACATTTCATCAATCCTCTCTATAGAACTATTTATATATGGACCAATAGCGCCCCCGAGTGGTGACAATTATATAATTATAGAGACATCATTTATTATACATTTCATCAATCCTCTCTATAGAACTATTTATATATGACCCAATAGCGCCCCCGAGTGGTGACAATTATATAATTATAGAAACATCATTTATTATACATTTCATCAATCCTCTCTCTATAGAACTATTTATATATGGACCAATAGCGCCCCCGAGTGGTGACAATTATATAATTATAGAGACATCATTTATTATACATTTCATCAATCATCTCTATAGAACTATTTATATATGATCCAATAGCGCCCCCGAGTGGTGACAATTATATAATTATAGAGACATCATTTATTATACATTTCATCAATCCTCTCTATAGATCTATTTATATATGACCCAATAGCGCCCCCGAGTGGTGACAATTATATAATTATAGAGACATCATTTATTATACATTTCATCAATCCGCTCTATAGAACTATTTATATATGACCAATAGCGCCCCCGAGTGGTGACAATTATATAATTATAGAGACATCATTTATTATACATTTCATCAATCCTCTCTATAGATCTATTTATATATGGAACAATAGCGCCCCCGAGTGGTGACAATTATATAATTATACAGACATCATTTATTATACATTTCATCAATCCTCTCTATAGAACTATTTATATATGACCAATAGCGCCCCCGAGTGGTGACAATTATATAATTATAGAGACATCATTTATTATACATTTCATCAATCCTCTCTATAGAACTATTTATATATGGACCAATAGCGCCCCCGAGTGGTGACAATTATATAATTATAGAGACATCATTTATTATACATTTCATCAGTCCTCTCTATAGAACTATTTATATATGACCCAATAGCGCCCCCGAGTGGTGACAATTATATAATTATAGAGACATCATTCATTATACATTTCATCAATCCTCTCTCTATAGAACTATTTATATATGGACCAATAGCGCCCCCGAGTGGTGACAATTATATAATTATAGAGACATCATTCATTATACATTTCATCAATCCTCTCTCTATAGAACTATTTATATATGATCCAATAGCGCCCCCGAGTGGTGACAATTATATAATTATAGAGACATCATTTATTATACATTTCATCAATCCTCTCTATAGAACTATTTATATATGGACCAATAGCGCCCCCGAGTGGTGACAATTATATAATTATAGGAGACATCATTTATTATACATTTCATCAATCCTCTCTATAGAACTATTTATATATGGACCAATAGCGCCCCCGAGTGGTGACAATTATATAATTATAGGAGACATCATTTATTATATATTTCATCAATCCTCTCTCTATAGAACTATTTATATATGACCCAATAGCGCCCCCGAGTGGTGACAATTATATAATTATACAGACATCATTTATTATACATTTCCTCAATCCTCTCTATAGAACTATTTATATATGGACCAATAGCGCCCCCGAGTGGTGACAATTATATAATTATACAGACATCATTTATTATACATTTCATCAATCCTCTCTATAGAACTATTTATATATGATCCAATAGCGCCCCCGAGTGGTGACAATTATATAATTATAGAGACATCATTTATTATACATTTCATCAATCCTCTCTATAGAACTATTTATATATGATCCAATAGCGCCCCCGAGTGGTGACAATTATATAATTATAGAGACATCATTTATTATACATTTCATCAATCCTCTCTATAGAACTATTTATATATGGACCAATAGCGCCCCCGAGTGGTGACAATTATATAATTATAGAGACATCATTTATTATACATTTCATCAATCCTCTCTATAGAACTATTTATATATGGACCAATAGCGCCCCCGAGTGGTGACAATTATATAATTATACAGACATCATTTATTATACATTTCATCAATCCGCTCTCTATAGAACTATTTATATATGACCAATAGCGCCCCCGAGTGGTGACAATTATATAATTATAGAGACATCATTTATTATACATTTCATCAATCCTCTCTATAGAACTATTTATATATGGACCAATAGCGCCCCCGAGTGGTGACAATTATATAATTATAGAGACATCATTTATTATACATTTCATCAGTCCTCTCTCTATAGAACTATATGGGTCAGCCATAAGTCTTATCTTAGGGTCAGCCATAAGTCTTATCATGGGGTCAGCCATAAGTCTTATCTTAGGGTCAGCCATAAGTCTTATCTTGCTGTCAGCCATAAGTCTTATCTTGGGGTCAGCCATAAGTCTTATCTTAGGGTCAGTCATAAGTCTTATCTTAGGGTCAGCCATAGGTCTTATCTTAGGGTCAGTCATAAGTATTATCTTAGGGTCAGCTATAGGTCTTATCTTAGGGTCAGCCATAAGTCTTATCTTAGGGTCAGCCATAAGTCCTATCTTAGGGTCAGCCATAAGTCTT
The DNA here is from genome assembly GCF_029499605.1 of Hyla sarda. Taxonomy (NCBI): domain Eukaryota; kingdom Metazoa; phylum Chordata; class Amphibia; order Anura; family Hylidae; genus Hyla; species Hyla sarda. The sequence continues at coordinate 1,715,594 of NC_079190.1, forward strand.
ATCTTAGGGTCAGTCATAAGTATTATCTTAGGGTCAGCTATAGGTCTTATCTTAGGGTCAGCTATAAGTCTTATCTTAGGGTCAGCCATAAGTCCTATCTTAGGGTCAGCCATAAGTCTTATCTTAGGGTTCGTCATAAGTCATATCTTCGGGTCAGCCATAGGTCTTAACTTAGGGTCAGCCATAAGTCTTATCTTAGGGTCAACCATAAGACTTATCTTAGGGTCAGCCATAAGTCTTATCTTAGGGTCAGCCATAAGTCTTATGTTAGGGTCAGCCATAAGTCTTATCTTAGGGTCAGCCATAAGTCTTATCATGGGGTCAGCCATAAGTCTTATCTTAGGGTCAGCCATAAGTATTATCTTAGGGTCAGCCATAAGTCTTATCTTAGGGTCAGCCATAAGTCTTATCTTAGGGTCAGCCATAAGTCTTATCTTAGGGTTCGTCATAAGTCATATCTTCGGGTCAGCCATAAGTCTTATCTTAGGGTCAGCCATAAGTCTTATCTTAGGGTCAGCCATAAGTCTTATCTTAGGGTCAGCCATAAGTCTTATCTTAGGGTCAGCCATAGGTCTTATCTTAGGGTCAGCCATAAGTCTTATCTTAGGGTCAGCCATAAGTCTTATCTTAGGGTCAGCCATAAGTCTTATCTTAGGGTCAGCCATAAGTCTTATCTTAGGGTCAGCCATAAGTCTTATCTTAGGGTCAGCCATAAGTCTTATCTTGGGGTCAGCCATAAGTCTTATCTTGGGGTCAGCCATAAGTCTTATCTTAGGGTCAGCCATAAGTCTTATCTTAGGACAGAATTGGGCCAAGTTTCTCTGTAAAGCTTCACAATTGTAGTTAGAGTTGACCACGTGGCTCCATGATAGATTTGATCCAGACTGGATGTTATCACAAATAAAGAGGCCTCTTCTGTGTGGTCATGGTATTTATTTCCCATTGTTTCTGGGCTGCCGTAGAACAATATGGAAAGCTTAAGCACCAAATGTTTGCTTTCCATGAGTCTGTAGGCAGCACCCCCGATCCCCCCCCCCCAGCATACAACACAATGTTTGGCTGCGTCTCTCCGGTTTTTATCAGTGATCCCTAATTGGGAAAGACTTTTATTTATTGGTTAATTATATTTGTTTCTTAACCCTATTGTTCCTGCGCTGCCTACGTACTCATCAAAAGAAAAGATTTTAGTGAATACATGTTAACTATTAAAATCTCTTGTTAGTAGTTGGTTCCTAAAAATTTTTGGTGGGCACAGTCACTTAGAAAAACTTGTGACATGTTACAGGGACTTTTTTTTAAAGTTTTGATCGGCCTTGGCCTCAGTGCTGGGATCAGGCTTATAATGGAGCAGCGAAACAAAGATCACTACAAGCTGGGGAGTGAAGAGCGATAGTGCGCGCTTCTCCCGGCTCGTTCTTCTCATTCCAGGAAGAACTACAGTGACCAACTAAGTTATTATGTATTAATATGAATTCTGAGAGTCTGAGAACAAACTGGTTATGCTGGCGTAGAAAACTGCAAGAGCGCTAAGTCTTAGTTTACTGCTCTCAGTGTCCAAGGGCAGGCCATTCCACTTCTAAAAGGAGTTCGGTTGTGATTGGTGCATGATGCAGCCCCTTCAATGATCACTGTAGGGATGGTATTGGGCAGGTGATGGGCAGTACCTGGTTTCCTCCAGATATGATGCTGTTCCCACCATGATCACTGTAGGGATGGTATTGGGCAGGTGATGGGCAGTGCCTGGTTTCCACCATACATGATGCTGCCCCCACCATGATCACTGTAGGGATGGTATTGGGCAGGTGATGGGCAGTACCTGGTTTCCCCCAGACATGATGCTGCCCACACCATGATCACTGTAGTGATGGTATTGGGCAAGTGACGGGCAGAGCCCTGTTTCCCCCAGACATGATGCTGCCCCCACCATGATCACTGTAGGGATGGTATTGGGCAGATGATGGGCAGTACCTGGTTTCCCCCAGACATGATGCTGCCCCCACCATGATCACTGTAGGGATGGTATTGGGCAGGTGATGGGCAGTGCTTGGTTTCCCCCAGACATGATGCTGCCCCCACCATGACCACTGTAGGGATGGTATTGGGCTGGTAATGGGCAGTGCCTGGTTTCCTCCAGACATGATGCTGCCCCCACCATGATCACTGTAGGGATGGTATTTGGCAGGTGATGGGCAGTGCCTGGATTCCTCCAGACATGATGCTGCCCTTACTGTAGAGATGTTATTGGGCAGGTGATGGGCAGTACCTGGTTTCCCCCAGACATGATGCTGCCCCCATCATGATCACTGTAGGGATGGTATTGGGCAGGCGATGGACAGTACCTGGTTTTCTCCAGACATGATGCTGCCCCCACCATAATCACTGTAGGGATGGTATTGGGCAGGAGATGGGCAGTGCCTATTTTCCTCCAGACATGATGCTGCCCCCACCATGATCACTGTAGGAATGGTATTGGGCAGGTGATGGACAGTGCCTGGTTTCCTCCAGACATGATGCTGCCCCCACCATAATCACTATAGGGATGGTATTGGTCAGGTGATGGGCAGTACCTGGTTTCCCCAGACATGATGCTGCCCCCACCATGATCACTGTAGGGATGGTATTGGGCAGGCGATGGACAGTACCTGGTTTTCTCCAGACCTGATGCTGCCCCCACCATAATCACTGTAGGGATGGTATTGGGCAGGAGATGGGCAGTGCCTATTTTCCTCCAGACATGATGCTGCCCCCACCATGATCACTGTAGGGATGGTATTGGGCAGGTGATGGGCAGTGCCTGGTTTCCTCCAGATATGATGCTGCCCCCACCATGATCACTGTAGGGATGGTATTGGTCAGGTGATGGGCAGTACCTGGTTTCCCCAGACATGATGCTGCCCCCGCCATGATCACTGTAGGGATGGTATTGGGCAGGTGATGGGCAGTACCTGGTTTCCCCCAGACACAATGCTGCCCCCACCATGGTCACAGTAGGGATGGTATTGGGCAGGTGATGGGCAGTGCCTGGTTTCCTCCAGACATGATGCTGCCCCCACCATGATCACTGTAGGGATGGTATTGGGCAGGTGATGGGCAGTGCCTGGTTTCCCCAATACATGATGCTGCCCCCACCATGATCACTGTAGGGATGGTATTGGTCAGGTGATGGGCAGTGCCTGGTTTCCTCCAGACATGATGCTGCCCCCACCATGATCACTGTAGGGATGGTATTGGGCAGGTGATGGGCAGTGCCTGGTTTCCTCCAGACATGATGCTGCCCCCACCATGATCACTGTAGGGATGGTATTGGGCAGGTGATGGGCAGTGCCTGGTTTCCTCCACACATGATGCTGCCCTTACTGTAGAGATGTTATTGGGCAGGTGATGGGCAGTACCTGGTTTCCCCCAGACATGATGCTGCCCCCATCATGATCACTGTAGGAATGGTATTGGGCAGTGCCTGGTTTCCTCCAGACATGATGCTGCCCCCATCATAATCACTGTAGGGATGGTATTGGGCAGGAGATGGGCAGTGCCTATTTTCCTCCAGACATGATGCTGCCCCCACCATGATCACTGTAGGGATGGTATTGGGCAGGTGATGGGCAGTGCCTGGTTTCCTCCAGATATGATGCTGCCCCCACCATGATCACTGTAGGGATGGTATTGGTCAGGTGATGGGCAGTACCTGGTTTCCCCAGACATGATGCTGCCCCCGCCATGATCACTGTAGGGATGGTATTGGGCAGGTGATGGGCAGTACCTGGTTTCCCCCAGACACAATGCTGCCCTCACCATGGTCACAGTAGGGATGGTATTGGGCAGGTGATGGGCAGTGCCTGGTTTCCTCCAGACATGATGCTGCCCCCACCATGATCACTGTAGGGATGGTATTGGGCAGGTGATGGGCAGTACCTGGTTTCCTCCAGACATGATGCTGCCCCCACCATGATCACTGTAGGGATGGTATTGGGCAGGTGATGGGCAGTGCCTGGTTTCCCCCATACATGATGCTGCCCCCACCATGATCACTGTAGGGATGGTATTGGTCAGGTGATGGGCAGTGCCTGGTTTCCTCCAGACATGATGCTGCCCCCACCATGATCACTGTAGGGATGGTATTGGGCAGGTGATGGGCAGTGCCTGGTTTCCTCCAGACATGATGCTGCCCCCACCATGATCACTGTAGGGATGGTATTGGGCAGGTGATGGGCAGTGCCTGGTTTCCTCCACACATGATGCTGCCCTTACTGTAGAGATGTTATTGGGCAGGTGATGGGCAGTACCTGGTTTCCCCCAGACATGATGCTGCCCCCATCATGATCACTGTAGGAATGGTATTGGGCAGTGCCTGGTTTCCTCCAGACATGATGCTGCCCCCATCATAATCACTGTAGGGATGGTATTGGGCAGGAGATGGGCAGTGCCTATTTTCCTCCAGACATGATGCTGCCCCCACCATGATCACTGTAGGGATGGTATTGGGCAGGTGATGGGCAGTGCCTGGTTTCCCCCAGACATGATGCTGCCCCCACCATGATCACTGTATGGATGGTATTGGGCAGGTGATGGGCAGTACCTGGTTTTCTCCAGACATGATGCTGCCCCCATCATAATCACTGTAGGGATGGTATTGGGCGGGTGATGGGCAGTGCCTGGTTTCCTCCAGACATGATGCTGCCCTTACTGTAAAGATGTTATTGGGCAGGTGATGGGCAATACCTGGTTTCCCCCAGACATGATGCTGCCCCCATCATGATCACTGTAGGGATGGTATTGGGCAGGTAATGGGCAGTGCCTGGTTTCCTCCAGACATGATGTTGCCCCCACCATGATCACTGTAGGGATGGTATTAGGCAGGTGATGGACAGTAGTGTTGCTCGCGAATATTCGCAATTCGAATATTTTTCGCGAATATCGCATATTCGCGCTATATATTCATAATTACGAATATTCGTAATTTTTTTTTTTTTTTTCACAGTACACATCACAGTGATCATCCCTCTCTGCTTCCAGCTTATGTGGTGTAAGAAGGCTCTAATACTACTGTGTGAAACTGGTGTGCGAATATCCGCATATGCGAAAATTCGCATATGCTAATTTTCGCATATGCGAATTTCGCTTATGTTAATTTTGTATATGCAAATTTTCGCATATGTTAATTTTCGCACACGCGAATATTCGCATATACGAAAATAAAACGAGAATATTACCAATATGCGAATATTCGCGAATATGACGAATATTCGTCCATATATTCGCGAATTCGAATATGGCCTATGCCGCTCAACACTAATGGACAGTGCCTGGTTTCCCCCAGACATGATGCTGCCCCACCATGATCACTGTAGGGATGGTATTGGGCAGGTGATGGGCAGTGCCTGGTTTGCTCCAGACATGATGCTGCCCCCACCATGATCACTGTAGGGATGGTATTGGTCAGGCGATGGGCAGTACCTGGTTTCCCCAGACATGATGCTGCCCCCTCCATGATCACTGTAGGGATGGTATTGGGCAGGTGATGGGCAGTGCCTGGTTTCCTCCAGACATGATGCTACCCCCACCATGATCACTGTAGGGATGGTATTGGGCAGGTGATGGGCAGTTTCCTCCAGACATGATGCTGCTCCCACCATGATCACTGTAGGGATGGTATTGGGCAGGTGATGGGCAGTGCCTGGTTTCCCCCAGACATGATGCTGCCCCCACTATGATCACTGTAGGGATGGTATTGGTCAGGTGATGGGCAGTACCTGGTTTCCTCCAGACATGATGCTGCCCCCACCATGATCACTGTAGGGATGGTATTGGGCAGGTGATGGGCAGTACCTGGTTTCCTCCAGACATGATGCTGCCCCCACCATGCTCACTGTAGGGATGGCATTGGGCAAGTGATGGGCAGTTTCCTCCAGACAGGACACTTATAAAAGGCCAAAAGCTCAGTCTTTGTTTCCTCAGACCAGTAGGCAAATAAATCTGAAACAAGACAGCAGAGCTTCTCATGCGGAGTTGTGTGTCAGACACAACCACCTATTAAAGCTTCAGTGATGTCACGGTGCAGCCGACCTGATTTTCAGCAGCAGATCATCTCCTGCCGAACGGGGATATGTAACAGGGCTTAAAAACAGGCCAGGATTCCTCAGCGCGATCTGTGCGAATAAACTTGCATGAAGCAAGATGCTTAAAATCAAGTAGTCATTTATTTCCAATGCCAGGATAAAACAGACGCGTTTCGGACCTTGAACGGCTCCTTTCTCAATGTTAAAAATGGCTTGTGTACATTCAATCACAATTACAGGGTATATATAGTGCAACAGATAAATGCCAACTGAATCAATTAAGAATGGTCTGACGTCATCACCCCCCTCGGGAGGAAACGCACAGTGATTACGTATAGTGTAAACAGTGTCAAATGACACCTGACTGTTTTACAACAACCACAACAATAAAGAGATACATTACTAGTGTAATAGAATGAATAAGTCATGTTTGGTGTTTGTATCATATTGGTTTGTATTATGGGGACCGGGTTGGTGAAGATTTGTCTGTTACGATGTATGCACAACAAAACCCGTGCTGACAGTGTCTGGCCTGTGTAGATGAAAACGCACTAATCATGCTGGATAAACTCGGGATCAACCCAGTTCATGCGTGCGCGAAGGTAGATTAAATGGTTATCGTTCACATAAGTTATATAGAGCTGATGCACCCGCAGTGTTTCAGAGCGTAAGTCTCTTTGAATGAATGAACTCGGCTTTACTGGAGTTCGCGCATGCGCGAAAACGGAATAGATAGCTTCCGTGGACATGACAGGCATCAGGTTGTTGTGCTCATATTTTTATATGCCGGAAAATGCCGTAGACACATCAGGTGGATGTTTTGGTTCAGAGTAATAAGGTAAGGCAAGTATTGGTGAATGGAGGGAGGTCGTTTGGATGGCTTTTTAGAGGTCAACTGCTATGATTTATCAAGGTGGTTATCTTCTTATTAAATGTTCTCAATGTGTTCATTCAAATGGATGGAGAGGATTCATCTTGTAAATCCAATAGGACTCTCGCCTCGAGACTTTCAAATCGGTCTTGTGCTGTCAGTGGAATTTGTTCGATTGCTGTTACTATATAGGCTGCAAAGTCACTGTTGAGGACCTCAGTAGCATGACGTGAAATGCTGTGTTTGGTAAACTCATGGACCACATTATGACGATAATTGTTCATTCGTGTTCGAAGTTGTTGCATTGTTCTGCCAATGTACTGGAGTTCGCATTCACATTCCATTAGGTATATCACATAGGTGGATGAACAGTCCAGTGTGGACTTTATCTGAAACATTTCACCAGTAATTTGACTGGTATAGGATGTTGCTCCATGATTGATGTTTCTGCATAGTTTGCAGGTTTTCATGCCGCATCTGAAATATCCGGATGGTTTGTTTTTATTCTTACTCCTGTTACGTTTCAGATCGTTGTCCCCTTTACTCACAGTATGAGTATTCTCTTTGAGACGGCTCGGGGCTACGATATTTTTAATGGTTCTCGCTCTCCTGTAAGTGAAATTGGACTTGGCTGGAATTAGTTTACTCAAAATAGTGTCCATGTGTAGAATACCCCAATGTGCTTCTACTATTTTTTGATTTTGGAATGTCCTGCTGAAAAATTGGTAATAAAATGTTATTTGTGGTCAAAAGTCGTCCTGTTATCTTCGGCAATGCCTTCCTGCGCATGCTCCATTACCTTCTTGTTGATTTTCTTTTTCTGCTCGGTGCTCGTTGTTTGTTCCAGTGCCCTCTTATATGCTGCCTCCACAATCTTTTTTGGATAGCCTTTGTGAGCCTTTTCTTGAGGTTTCTGCTTTGACAGATAAAATCTGATGTTTGTGTACAGTTCCTCCTTATTCGATGGAACTGACCATTAGGGATGTTGTGTTTGCACTGATGGTAGTGGCAACTCCCATAGTCTAACAGACTGTTGCAGTCGACACTTTTAAAGTGTGTCTCTGTGATAGTGTTCAGGTTATCATTGGACAATTCGAGGTCCAAGTACTCCATTCTGTTAGCATCGCATTTTCTTGAAAAAGACAAATTCGTCTGGACAAGAAAAGGCTCACGGACAAAGGCTATCCAAAAAAAGATTGTGGAGGCAGCATATAAGAGGGCACTGGAACAAACTACGAGCACCGAGCAGAAAAAGAAAAATCAACAAGAAGGTAATGGAGCATGCGCAGGAAGGCATTGTCGAAGATAACAGGACAACTTTTGACCACAAATACAATTTTATTACCAATTTTTCAGCAGGACATTCCAAAATAAAATAAAAATTGTAGAAGCACATTGGGGTATTCTACACATGGACACTATTTTGAGTAAACTAATTCCAGCCAAGTCCAATTTCACTTACAGGAGAGCTAGAACCATTAAAAATATCGTAGCCCCGAGCCGTCTCAAAGAGAATACTCAAACTGCGAGTAAAGGGGACAACGATCTGAAACGTAACAGGAGTAAGAATAAAAACAAACCATCCGGATATTTCAGATGCGGGATGAAAACCTGCAAACTATGCAGAAACATCAATCATGGAGCAACATCCTATACCAGTCAAATTACTGGTGAAATGTTTCAGATAAAGTCCACACTGGACTGTTCATCCACCTATGTGATATACCTAATGGAATGTGAATGCGAACTCCAGTACATTGGCAGAACAATGCAACAACTTCGAACACGAATGAACAATTATCGTCATAATGTGGTCCATGAGTTTACCAAACACAGCATTTCACGTCATGCTACTGAGGTCCTCAACAGTGACTTTGCAGCCTATATAGTAACAGCAATCGAACAAATTCCACTGACAGCACAAGACCGATTTGCAAGTCTCAAGAGGCGAGAGTCCTATTGGATTTACAAGATGAATTCTCTCCACCCATATGGTTTGAATGAAGGCATTGAGAACATTTAATAAGAAGATAACCACCTTGATAAATCATAGCAGTTGACCTCTAAAAAGCCATCCAAACGACCTCCCTCCATTCACCAATACGGAGAGAATATATAGCATGCGCAACATCACCCATACACATTATGTGCTATACCATTCATACCTCCTGTCCATTTCTTATAAAGGGACAGTTATTTGGAGAAATACATTGTCCATCTATCCACCTTAACATCTGGGATGAGCCCATCTATCTGAACAAATATGGTACATTCTTACTGCAGAAAAGATATGCGTACCAATAACTTTGAGTTTATCTAGTTCTAACAACTATCTAGAAGAAGGCCGGAACATGACAAGTAGAAAGTAGTAATATCAATATTAATATGACAATCACTTGCCTTACCTTATTACTCTGAACCAAAACATCCACCTGACGTGTCTTTTCCGGCATATAAAAATATGAGCACAACAACCTGATGACGTCATGTCCACGGAAGCTATCTATTCCGTTTTCGCGCATGCGCGAACTCCAGTAAAGCCGAGTTCATTCATTCAAAGAGACTTACGCTCTGAAACACTGGGGGTGCATCAGCTCTATATAACTTATGTGAACGATAACCATTTAATCTACCTTCGCGCACGCATGAACTGGGTTGATCCTGAGTTTATCCAGCATGATTAGTGCGTTTTCATCTACACAGACCAGACACTGTCAGCACGGGTTTTGTTGTGCATACATCATAACAGACAAATCTTCACCAACCCGGTCCCCATAATACGAACCAATTTGATACAAACACCAAACATAACTTATTCATTCTATTACACTAGTAATGCATCTCTTTATTGTTGTGGTTGTTGTAAAACAGTCAGGTGTCATTTGACACTGTTTACACTATACGTAATCACTGTGCGTTTCCTCCCGAGGGGGGTGATGACGTCGGACCATTCATAGTTACATAGTTACATAGTTAGTACGGTCGAAAAAAGACATATGTCCATCAAGTTCAACCAGGGAATTAAGGGGTAGGGATGTGGCGCGATATTGGGGAAGGGATGAGATTTTATATTTCTTCATAAGCATTAATCTTATTTTGTTCCAGGAATGTATCTAACCCTGTTTTAAAGCTGTTAATTGTTCCTGCTGTGACCAGTTCCTGAGGTAGACCGTTCCATAAATTCACAGTCCTCACGGTAAAGAAGGCGTGTCGCCCCTTGAGACTAAACTTTTGGCATTTATTTTTAATTGATTCAGTTGGCATTTATCTGTTGCACTATATATACCCTGTAATTGTGATTGAATGTACACAAGCCATTTTTAACATTGAGAAAGGAGCCGTTCAAGCTCCGAAACGCGTCTGTTTTATCCTGGCATTGGAAATAAATGACTACTTGATTTTAAGCATCTTGCTTCATGCAAGTTTATTCGCACAGATCGCGCTGAGGAATCCCGGCCTGTTTTTAAGCCCTGTGACATTTCATCAGACCAGAGAATTTTATTTTTCACAGTTTGAGTCCTTTAGATACAGTTGTGTAATCTCCATGTGGCTCCTGTGTGTCTGTTACTCTGCAGAGGTTCTTTTTAGACCACTTTGCCATAAATCCTAGGTTGTTAAGTGTTGCAGTGATAGTTGACCTTCTGGAGCTCAGTGACCATTTGGTTCTCGGTCTCCTCTTTTTACCAAGTCCCTTCTCCCCCAATTACTTAGTTTATTATTGACGGCAGCTCTAGGAAGAGCCCTGGTTGTTCCTTCTTCTCCCATGTAAGAATTATGGAGGCCACTGAGCTCTTTGGTCCTTTCAGTGCAGCAGAAACATTTCTGTCCCCTTTTTAAGATTTGTGGTATCACACAACCCAATCTTTACAGGCAGTTCCTTCCCCCTCATGGCTTAATTTTAATGCTCTAATATGTATTGTCAGCTGTGTCTTTCCAAATCGTGTTGAGTCAACTCATCTTGCCACTGGTGACTCCAATAAAGGTGAAGAAACATCTCCAAGATGGTCAGGAGAGATGGGAGGCCCCAGAACCAAATTTCAAGGGTCATAGCAAAGGGTCTGAATACTTGTCATTGCAAATTTTCCTTTTTAATAAATTTGCCTACATTTCTAAAGTTCTGTTTTCGCTTCGTCATTATGGTATTGAGTGGGCCAATCTCTCCACGCATGGCATAGAAAATGTACAGTAAACATACAGTAGATGCCTCTCTGCTCAGTTTACAGCGGAAGTCCCACCCTTGAGAACAGTTGGGGAAGTCCCACCCTTGAGAACAGTTGGGGAAGTCCCACCCTTGAGAACAGTTTCTGTTTCAGTATCGATTTGTCTTAAACAAATCCCGAGATATTCCCACCACCACGGTTTACATTGTAGATAAAAGCGGCTCCGGCCACTTCACCCCTAAGATGCTGTAACCACTTGTGAATCGTCACCCATCGGTACCCCACAAACAAGATCATTGGCAATCGATGGCCGTCCATAACACTTGAGGACCTATCAAAGCCGGCCTGTCATGGCTATACGCATCATATATTGGTTGTCAGTTTTCCAATGATCGGTGATAATGCTTTGGTACGATATAAAGTCTACTCTAGAAGGACTAGGAAAAAATTTAAGGAAATTAAACGTAATTAACAAAAGGTTTTATGAAAAACATTAAAGCCTTTTCTATAAAAAAAATTAAGGTTTAATTTTGTGAAAGTGTTGAAAACACATACGCATATGGTATCTCCGTGATTGTACAGTCACATATAATAAAGTTAAAGGGGTTATCTGGGCATACATAACTTTTGATATTTGGCTGAAGGCGCTGTATTAAAAAAATAAAATAAAAATGATACTCACCTACCTTGGTGCCCCTCAGCCGCCCAATGTGGCATCATCCAATCTCCTGTTCATCGCTCTTCTTCCTACTTCGAAATTGACTTGTCTCAGCAGTGACGGCCCGCTCAGCCAGTCATTGGCCGCAGAAATGTCCTGCCTCGGTCAGTGACGGGCCGCCACTGCAATGACAAGACTGTAACGGAAAGAGAGTGTTGAGCAGGGGACTGGACGATGTCACACTGGGAGCTGAGGGGGACTAAAGGTTAGTATGATTTTTTTTTATTTTTACAGTGTCTAACCGTTAATAACGTTCCCAGACATGTTATCCCTTATCCAAAGGATAGGGGATAACATGTCTGATCGCAGGGGGTCCGGCCGCCAGCGGCCGGACCCCCCGCAATCGGACATGTTATCCCCTATCCAGGAGTACCCCTTTAATATTTATGTTTTAACAACCACAACAGGCATTTCTATGGAGCTTTTATCCCAGTGTTTTTATTTTACTGCCATCTTTTATAGGTTTTCACCGACTTTCTTCTCCAATGTTGGTTTGCTTGAGTCTCGCCCTCTCAAATCTTCTTCCAAACTGATATAAACAATCATTTATTTTCTCCATCTTGTACGCTCCTGTGGCTACCTCCTTGGTCCTTTCAGGACACAAAAAAAAGAACATCAAGTAGTCTTCCCTCCTCTGTGCAGTTTGAGATGTCTAAAAAGATCTGCTTTATGACCAAAGCGTTTCTCACATTCTGAACATGAATATGGCTTCTCTCCCGTGTGCTTTCTCTGATGTCGAGCAAGATTTCCTTTCGTTGGAAAGCCTTTCCCACATTCTGAACATGAATATGGCTTCTCTCCCGTGTGATTTCTCTCATGTACATCTAAAATTGTTTTAGACTTAAAACATTTTCCACATTCGGAACATGAATAAGGCTTCTCCCCTGTGTGATTTCTCATATGGATAACAAGACGCGATTTATGGGCAAAATATTTCCCACATTCTGAACATGAAAATGGCTTTTCCCCTGTGTGGCTTTTTTCATGCACAACCAGATTTGTTTTAGTGGTAAAATTTTTAGCACATTGCGAACAGGAATACGGCTTCTCTCCTGTATGAATTCTCTGATGTTGAACAAGATCTGATTTATGTGAAAAACATCTTTCACATTCTGAGCATGAATACGGCTTGTCGCCTGTGTGAATTGGCTTATGTTTGCCAAGGTGTGAGAGATCTATAAAACATTTCCCACACTCTGAACATTTAAATGGCTTCTCTCCTGTGTGAATTCTTTCATGTCTAACAAGGCCTGCTTTAGTTGTAAAACATTTCCCACACTCAGAACAGGAATGTGGATTCTCTCCTGTATGAATTCTATAATGTATACGAAGATACCATTTATTTTTAAAACTTTTCCCACATTCTAAACAGGAAGGTGATATCTTTTTTTCATGACTTTTCTTATGCATAGCAAGGCTTGGTTTATGTGTAAAACATTTCCCACATTCGGGACATGGATAGGACCTTGCTACTGAGTGAGTTTTCTCATGTTTAAGAATATCTTTTTTCTGGGAAAAACGTTCCCCACATTTTGAACATATATATAGTTGATCTCCTATGTGCATTCTCTCATGTGCAAGAAGTTCTGATGTATCTGTAAAACATTTCCCACATAGTGAACAGGAATATTCTGTGTGACTTTTTCTGTGTGAAATAAGATCTGAATTTTTTGTAAACTCTTTCTTACATTCACCACAATGAAATTTTTTCCCTTCTCTCTGATCTGTCCTTGTGGTAACAACCTGTGATGGGTCAGGAGAAGGTTCCCCATGATTAGGGGCATTATAGGATAGATCTGTACTGTAAGGTCCCGGATGTACAGTAAGGGGAAGGAGGTCCTTTCCTGGGGAGTGCTGCAGGACTTCTTCTTCTTGGACTTTAAGATTTAGTGATACAAAGTTTCCATCAATGTCCTTATTGAGATTTTCTGTTTGGAATAAAAGCAGACACATAATATTACTGAAATATTACTTATTACACTGGAAACACAAATATGGATGGCACTGTCTATACCAGCTCCCCAACATACGCACCACTTACATTAACTTCTAAGTAAAGCACCACCTACATCAGCTCCTCAGCACTGGCCCCACCTACATCAGCTCCTCAGCACTGGCCCCGCCCACATCAGCTCCTCAGCACTGGCCCCGCCCACATCAGCTCCTCAGCACTGGCCCCGCCCACATCAGCTCCTCAGCACTGGCCCCGCCCACATCAGCTCCTCAGCACTGGCCCCGCCTACATCAGCTCCTCAGCACTGGCCCCGCCTACATCAGCTCCTCAGCACTGGCCCCGCCTACATCAGCTCCTCAGCCCTCGCCCCGCCTACATCAACTCCTCAGCCCTCGCCCCGCCTACATCAGCTCCTCACCACTGGCCCCATCTACATCAGCTCCTCAGCACTGACCCCACCTAAATCAGCGCCTCAGCACTGACCCCGCCTAAATCATCTCCTCAGCACTGGCCCCGCCTACATCATCTCCTCAGCACTGGTCCCACCTAAATCAGCGCCTCAGCACTGACCCCGCCTACATCAGCTCCTCAGCACTGGCCCCGCCTACATCAGCTCCTCAGCACTGGCCCCGCCTACATCAGCTCCTCAGCACTGGCCCCGCCTACATCAGCTCCTCAGCCCTCGCCCCGCCTACATCAACTCCTCAGCCCTCGCCCCGCCTACATCAGCTCCTCACCACTGGCCCCATCTACATCAGCTCCTCAGCACTGACCCCACCTAAATCAGCGCCTCAGCACTGACCCCGCCTAAATCATCTCCTCAGCACTGGCCCCGCCTACATCATCTCCTCAGCACTGGTCCCACCTAAATCAGCGCCTCAGCACTGACCCCGCCTACATCAGCTCCTCAGCACTGGCCCCGCCTACATCAACTCCTCAGCACTGGCCCCGCCTACATCAACTCCTCAGCACCGGCCCCACCTACATCAGCTCCTCAGCACTGGCCCCGCCTACATCAGCTCCTCAGCAATTAAAAATAATCCATGACCCCATCAATATCTGGTATAACCCCCATCATCGGGACATCGCTGCGGCCAACAATACGCTGACGGTGCTGTGATGTTCCAAGCATAAAGAAGCCAGAGGAAGGGGACCCGATATCTCCGCAGCGGAGGAACGTAGGAAGGTGAGTTAAAGTTTTTTCTTTTCTTTTTGAAGCCCGGGCACAGGGACAGAAGTTTGTTTTTACTGCATGTCTCCTTTAAGTCCACGCAGGAGGTCTGAACGTTCTCACCATCTTCCTTCACTATTTCTTATCTCACGCTCTAAGATCACTTCTACCGTATACAGATGTGGTTAACAGAACCGGCCCCTTCATTGTTCATTAAATAGTGAATATGTGTCCATAGTGGTTTGAAAGCACGGACATCTAAGAGAAAGGTATCTGTGTCTCCTCACCCTCCTCCCTGTATAACAGTATCGGCAACTTATAGCTGATGCATTCCATTTAAAGGGGACCTCTCATCAAAAAAACTTTTGATATATTATAGATTAATGTAGGCAGAATAACTTTACAATTGCATGTTATTAAAAAATATGCTTCTTTCTATTTAATTTTCCACTTTGAAGAAATGACCACTAGGGGTCTCCCTACCAGTCCTGGCAGCAAGCATTTCAGACTCATGCTGGAGTCCTAAACACCTGTTTGGCTGTGAACAAAGCAGGCTGGCAGCTCTGAGGGTCAGAAATGCTGCTGACAGGACTGATCGGGAAAAATACAATAGAAAGAAGCAGATTTTTCATTAACATGATATTGGAAAGTTATTCAACATTCATTAAATCTAAAATATATCAAAAGTTTATTTCATGAGAGGTCCCCTTTAACCCCTTAAGGACCAAGGGCGTACAGGTACGCCCTTGGTCCTGCTCTCCTGATATAACGCGGGGTTACACAGTAACCCCGCGTCATATCACGGCGGGCCCGGCGTCATAGTGAAGCCGGGACCCGCCTCTAATAGCTCGCAGCGTCGATCGCGGCGCCACGCGCTATTAACCCTTTAGCCGCGCGCTCAGAGCTGAGCCGCGCGGCTAAAAGTGAAAGTGAAAGTTCCCGACTAGCTCAGTCGAGCTGTTCGGGATAGCCGCGGTGAAATTGCGGCATCCCGAACAGCTTACAAGACTGCTGGAGGGTCCCTACCTGCCTCCTCGCTGTCCGATCGCCAAATGACTGCTCAGTGCCTGAGATCCAGACATGAGCAGTCATGCGGCAGAATCGTTGATCACTGGTTTCTTATGAGAAACCAGTGATCAACATAGAAGATCAGTGTGTGCAGTGTTATAGGTCCCTATGGGATAACAATGATCAGTATAAGAGATCAGTGTGTGCAGTGTTATAGTCTCCTATGGGATAATAATGATCAGTATAAGAGATCAGTGTGTACAGTGTTTTAGGTCCCTATGGGATAATAATGATCAGTATAAGAGATCAGTGTGTGCAGTGTTATAGGTCCCTATGGGATAATAATGATCAGTATAAGAGATCAGTGTGTGCAGTGTTATAGGTCCCTATGGGATAACAATGATCAGTATAAGAGATCAGTGTGTGCAGTGTTATAGGTCCCTATGGGACCTATAACACTGCAAAAAAAAAAGTTGAAAAAAAAAGTGAAGATCATTTAACTCCTCCCCTATTAAAAGTTTGAATCACCCCCCTTTTCCAATAAAAAAAAAAACAGTGTAAATAAAAATAAACATATGTGGTATCACCGCGTGCGGAAATGTCCGAATTATAAAAATATATCATTAATTAAACCGCTCGGTCAATGGCGTGCGCGCAAAAAAATTCAATAAGTCCTATCAATGCAAAAATGGTACCGTTAAAAACTTCAGATCACGGCGCAAAAAATGAGCCCTCATACCACCCCATACACGGAAAAATAAAAAAGTTATAGGGGTCAGAAGATGAATATTTTAAACGTATTAATTTTCCTGCATGTAGTTATGATTTTTTCCAGAAGTGCGACAAAATCCAACCTATATAATTAGGGGATCATTTTAATCGTATGGACCTACAGAATGAAGATAAGGTGTCATTTTTACCGAAAAATGTACTACATAGAAACGGAAGCCCCCAAAAGTTACAAAACAGCATTTTTTTTTTCAATTTTGTCGCACAATGATTTTTTTTCCCGCTTCACCATAGATTTTTGGGCAAAATGAATGATGTCATTACAAAGTAGAATTGGTGGCGCAAAAAATAAGCCATCATATGGATTTTTAGGTGTAAATTTGAAAGAGTTATGATTTTTTAAAGGCAAGGAGCAAAAAACGAAAATGCAAAAACGGAAAACCCCCCGGTCCTTAAGGGGTTAAGGCCTCACCATGACCCCAGTGCCCCCTGTACTCACAGAAATGGACAATAAGTCTTCTCTTACCCAGTGGTGATGTTGGGGGCCGGTGATCCCCCATCATGACTATGTCCTGGTACAGATCCTTGTGTCCTTCTATATACTCCCACTCCTCCATGGAGAAATAGACAGTGACGTCCTGACACCTTATAGGAACCTGACACACACAATGATACAGTCATCAGCAGAGCCCTCCCTTATTGTATAATGTCCCAGCATTCCCAGCAGTGTCACCTCTCCAGTCAGCAGCTCAGTCATCCTGGTGGTCAGTTCTAGGATCTTCTGCTCATGTATCAGTGAATGAGGTGGAGGCTCCTCGGGGGTGGGGCTCTGGGTGGTGCCCGATCCTCCTGACACACGGGGGGTCACACACTCACCAGACCACTTCTTCACTACTGTGTAATCCTGTGTATGGTGAGACACTGATCACTACAGACATTCTAAGAATCCGCCCCCTTTCCAGTCATTTCCGGGATTATTTCTAGGGATAAGACGTCATGTGACCTCTCACCTCTCCGGTTATCAGGTGGATTATCTCTAGGGTGAGGTGTAATATCCTGGCAGCCATGTGCTTTCTGGCCTTCTCCATCCTTGTTGGGTCTATATCTATAGGAAATATACAGAGTGACTGAATACATTGTGTATATGTGATGATCACATGATGGGGGGTCTAGGGGACCCTCACCCCTGGTCTCCTCTACAATCAGGAAGGTCTCCTCTTACCCAGTGGTGATGTTGGGGTCCGGTGATCCCCCATCATGACTATGTCCTGGTACAGATCCTTGTGTCCTTCTATATACTCCCACTCCTCCATGGAGAAATAGACAGTGACGTCCTGACACCTTATAGGAACCTGACACACACAATGATACAGTCATCAGCAGAGCCCTCCCTTATTGTATAATGTCCCAGCATTCCCAGCAGTGTCACCTCTCCAGTCAGCAGCCTACCCCTCCCTCCTGACACCTCCAGCAGTGCTCACCTCTCCAGTCATCAGCCTGCCCCTCCCTCCTGACACCTCCAGCAGTGTCACCTCTCCAGTCATCAGCCTGCCCCTCCCTCCTGACACCTCCAGCAGTGCTCACCTCTTCAGTCATCAGCCTGCCCCTCCCTCCTGACACCTCCAGCAGTGCTCACCTCTCCAGTCATCAGCCTGCCCCTCCCTCCTGACACCCCCAGCAGTGCTCACCTCTCCAGTCATCAGCCTGCCCCTCCCTACTGACACCCCCAGCAGTGTTCACCTCTCCAGTCATCAGCCTACCCCTCCTCCTGACACCCCCAGCAGTGCTCACCTCTCCAGTCATCAGCCTACCCCTCCCTCCTGACACCTCCAGCAGTGCTCACCTCTCCAGTCATCAGCCTACCCCTCCCTCCTGACACCTCCAGCAGTGGTCACCTCTCCAGTCATCAGCCTGCCCCTCCCTCCTGACACCTCCAGCAGTGCTCACCTCTCCAGTCATCAGCCTGCCCCTCCCTCCTGACACCCCAAGCAGTGCTCACCTCTCCAGTCATCAGCCTGCCCCTCCCTCCTGACACCCCCAGCAGTACTCACCTCTCCAGTCAGCAGCCTGCCCCTCCCTCCTGACACCTCCAGCAGTGCTTACCTCTCCAGTCATCAGCCTGCCCCTCCCTCCTGACACCTCTAGCAGTGCTCACCTCTCCAGTCATCAGCCTGCCCCTCCCTCCTGACACCTCCAGCAGTGCTCACCTCTCCAGTCAGCAGCCTACCCCTCCCTCCTGACACCCCCAGCAGTGCTCACCTCTCCAGTCATCAGCCTGCCCCTCCCTCCTGACACCCCCAGCAGTGCTCACCTCTCCAGTCATCAGCCTGACCCTCCCTCCTGACACCCCCAGCAGTGCTCACCTCTCCAGTCATCAGCCTGCCCCTCCCTCCTGACACCCCCAGCAGTGCTCACCTCTCCAGTCATCAGCCTACCCCTCCCTCCTGACACCTCCAGCAGTGCTCACCTCTCCAGTCATCAGCCTGCCCCTCCCTCCTGACACCTCCAGCAGTGCTCACCTCTCCAGTCATCAGCCTGCCCCTCCCTCTTGACACCCCCAGCAGTGCTCACCTCTCCAGTCATCAGCCTGCCCCTCCCTCCTGACACCTCCAGCAGTGTCACCTCTCCAGTCATCAGCCTGCCCCTCCCTCCTGACACCCCCAGCAGTGCTCACCTCTCCAGTCATCAGCCTGCCCCTCCAGCAGTGCTCACCTCTCCAGTCATCAGCCTGCCCCTCCCTCCTGACACCCCCAGCAGTGCTCACCTCTCCAGTCAGCAGCCTACCCCTCCCTCCTGACACCTCCAGCAGTGCTCACCTCTCCAGTCATCAGCCTGCCCCTCCCTCCTGACACCTCCAGCAGTGTCACCTCTCCAGTCATCAGCCTGCCCCTCCCTCCTGACACCCCCAGCAGTGCTCACCTCTCCAGTCATCAGCCTGCCCCTCCCTCCTGACACCCCCAGCAGTGCTCACCTCTCCAGTCAGCAGGTCGGCCATCTTGTTGATGAGTTCCAGGATCTCCTGATGACTGTTTCCCTTATGTATCAGTGAGTGAGGTGGAGGCAGCGATATAGGAACCTGCTCCCTGCTCCATCCTTCCCCCTCTTCTGTCTTCACTACCATGTAATCCTGTGTATGGAGGAGACATTGATGTCACTTTATCCCTTCACCTCTCCAGCCATGTCCATGGTTTAGAGATAGAAGAGACGGGACATGATCTCCAGAATCCCTCACCTCTCCGCTCAGCAGGGACATGATCTCTAGGGCCACGTGTAATATTCTCTCCTCCATCACATCCAGGTCCTTCTCCATCCTTAGGGGGCAGTCAGGAGAAGAAAGGGAGACCCCCGACCACTGATGGAGACCTCCCCCTGGAGAGTGTATATAAAGACAAGCTGGAAGAGACTTCATGGTGACTCCACATATATGGCCCCTATTATATATATATACAGAAGAGATAACAGTATATACACATATATGGCCCCTATTATATATATACAGAAGAGATAACAGTATATACACATATATGGCCCCTATTATATATATATACAGAAGAGATAACAGTATATACACATATATGGCCCCTATTATATATATATATATATATATATATATATATACAGAAGAGATAACAGTATATACACATATATGGCCCCTATTATATATATATACAGAAGAGATAACAGTATATACACATATATGGCCCCTATTATATATATATATATATACATACAGAAGAGATAACAGTATATACACATATATGGCCCCTATTATATATATACAGAAGAGATAACAGTATATACACATATATGGCCCCTATTATATATATACAGAAGAGATAACAGTATATACACATATATGGCCCCTATTATATATATACAGAAGAGATAACAGTATATACACATATATGGCCCCTATTATATATATACAGAAGAGATAACAGTATATACACATATATGGCCCCTATTATATATATATACAGAAGAGATAACAGTATATACACATATATGGCCCCTATTATATATATATACAGAAGAGATAACAGTATATACACATATATGGCCCCTATAATATATATATACAGAAGAGATAACAGTATATACACATATATGGCCCCTATAATATATATATATATATATATATATATATATATATATATACAGAAGAGATAACAGTATATACACATATATGGCCCCTATTATATATATATATACAGAAGAGATAACAGTATATACACATATATGGCCCCTATTATATATATATACAGAAGAGATAACAGTATATACACATATATGGCCCCTATTATATATATACAGAAGAGATAACAGTATATACACATATATGGCCCCTTTTATATATATACAGAAGAGATAACAGTATATACACATATATGGCCCCTATTATATATATACAGAAGAGATAACAGTATATACACATATATGGCCCCTATTATATATATATATACAGAAGAGATAACAGTATATACACATATATGGCCCCTATTATATATATATATATATATATATACAGAAGAGATAACAGTATATACACATATATGGCCCCTATTATATATATATACAGAAGAGATAACAGTATATACACATATATGGCCCCTATTATATATATATATATATATACATACAGAAGAGATAACAGTATATACACATATATGGCCCCTATTATATATATACAGAAGAGATAACAGTATATACACATATATGGCCCCTATTATATATATATATACAGAAGAGATAACAGTATATACACATATATGGCCCCTATTATATATACAGAAGAGATAACAGTATATACACATATATGGCCCCTATTATATATACAGAAGAGATAACAGTATATACACATATATGGCCCCTATTATATATATATACAGAAGAGATAACAGTATATACACATATATGGCCCCTATTATATATATACAGAAGAGATAACAGTATATACACATATATGGCCCCTATTATATATATACAGAAGAGATAACAGTATATACACATATATGGCCCCTATTATATATATACAGAAGAGATAACAGTATATACACATATATGGCCCCTATTATATATATACAGAAGAGATAACAGTATATACACATATATGGCCCCTATTATATATATATACAGGAGAGATAACAGTATATACACATATATGGCCCCTATTATATATATATATACAGAAGAGATAACAGTATATACACATATATGGCCCCTATTATATATATATATATACAGAAGAGATAACAGTATATACACATATATGGCCCCTATTATATATATACAGAAGAGATAACAGTATATACACATATATGGCCCCTATTATATATATACAGAAGAGATAACAGTATAAACACATATATGGCCCATATTATATATATATACAGAAGAGATAACAGTATATACACATATATGGCCCCTATTATATATATATATATATATATATATATATATATATATATATACAGAAGAGATAACAGTATATACACATATATGGCCCCTATTATATATATACAGAAGAGATAACAGTATATACACATATATGGCCCCTATTATATATATACAGAAGAGATAACAGTATATACACATATATGGCCCCTATTATATATACAGAAGATATAACAGTATATACACATATATGGCCCCTATTATATATACAGAAGAGATAACAGTATATACACATATATGGCCCCTATTATATATATATATATATATATATATATATATATATACAGAAGAGATAACAGTATATACACATATATGGCCCCTATTATATATATATATATATATATATATATATACAGAAGAGATAACAGTATATACACATATATGGCCCCTATTATATATACAGAAGAGATAACAGTATATACACATATATGGCCCCTATTATATATAC
The DNA here is from genome assembly GCF_029499605.1 of Hyla sarda. Lineage (NCBI taxonomy): Eukaryota > Metazoa > Chordata > Amphibia > Anura > Hylidae > Hyla > Hyla sarda. The sequence continues at coordinate 1,738,163 of NC_079190.1, forward strand.
AGAAGAGATAACAGTATATACACATATATGGCCCCTATTATATATATACAGAAGAGATAACAGTATATACACATATATGGCCCCTATTATATATATACAGAAGAGATAACAGTATATACACATATATGGCCCCTATTATATATATATATATATACAGAAGAGATAACAGTATATACACATATATGGCCCCTATTATATATATATATACAGAAGAGATAACAGTATATACACATATATGGCCCCTATTATATATATATACAGGAGAGATAACAGTATATACACATATATGGCCCCTATTATATATATATATATATACAGAAGAGATAACAGTATATACACATATATGGCCCCTATTATATATATACAGAAGAGATAACAGTATATACACATATATGGCCCCTATTATATATATACAGAAGAGATAACAGTATATACACATATATGGCCCCTATTATATATATATACAGGAGAGATAACAGTATATACACATATATGGCCCCTATTATATATATATATATATATACAGAAGAGATAACAGTATATACACATATATGGCCCCTATTATATATATATACAGAAGAGTTAACAGTATATACACATATATGGCCCCTATTATATATATATACAGAAGAGATAACAGTATATACACATATATGGCCCCTATTATATATATATATACAGAAGAGATAACAGTATATACACATATATGGCCCCTATTATATATATATATACAGAAGAGATAACAGTATATACACATATATGGCCCCTATTATATATATACAGAAGAGATAACAGTATATACACATATATGGCCCCTATTATATATATATACAGAAGAGATAACAGTATATACACATATATGGCCCCTATTATATATATATATACAGAAGAGATAACAGTATATACACATATATGGCCCCTATTATATATATATATACAGAAGAGATAACAGTATATACACATATATGGCCCCTATTATATATATATACAGAAGAGATAACAGTATATACACATATATGGCCCCTATTATATATATATACAGAAGAGATAACAGTATATACACATATATGGCCCCTATTATATATACAGAAGAGATAACAGTATATACACATATATGGCCCCTATTATATATATACAGAAGAGATAACAGTATATACACATATATGGCCCCTATTATATATATACAGAAGAGATAACAGTATATACACATATATGGCCCCTATTATATATATATATACAGAAGAGATAACAGTATATACACATATATGGCCCCTATTATATATATATATACAGAAGAGATAACAGTATATACACATATATGGCCCCTATTATATATATATACAGAAGAGATAACAGTATATACACATATATGGCCCCTATTATATATACAGAAGAGATAACAGTATATACACATATATGGCCCCTATTATATATATACAGAAGAGATAACAGTATATACACATATATGGCCCCTATTATATATATATACAGAAGAGATAACAGTATATACACATATATGGCCCCTATTATATATATATATACAGAAGAGATAACAGTATATACACATATATGGCCCCTATTATATATATATACAGAAGAGATAACAGTATATACACATATATGGCCCCTATTATATATATATACAGAAGAGATAACAGTATATACACATATATGGCCCCTATTATATATACAGAAGAGATAACAGTATATACACATATATGGCCCCTATTATATATATACAGAAGAGATAACAGTATATACACATATATGGCCCCTATTATATATATATACAGAAGAGATAACAGTATATACACATATATGGCCCCTATTATATATATACAGAAGAGATAACAGTATATACACATATATGGCCCCTATTATATACATATATATACAGAAGAGATAACAGTATATACACATATATGGCCCCTATTATATATATATATACAGAAGAGATAACAGTATATACACATATATGGCCCCTATTATATATATACAGAAGAGATAACAGTATATACACATATTACAGACATTACTATATAATATAACAATAATATACTTCTCTCTTCTCACCTCCCTGTATATAGAAGATTCCAGGTGTCTTAAGGACCTTCAGTGATGTCACAATCATGTGATCAGTCACATGGGTGGGAGGAGTCAGGCTCCAGGCTGTACTGCCGAAGAGACTAAAGGACCTTTGTTGATGTCAGGATCATGTGATCAGTCACATGGGTGGGAGGAGTCAGGCTACAACCTACATAAGACAGAATGACCCTCAATCCCCTGATATTTCATCAATCCGCTCTATAGAACTATTTATATATGACCCAATAGCGCCCCCGAGTGGTGACAATTATATAATTATAGAGACATCATTTATTATACATTTCATCAATCCTCTCTATAGAACTATTTATATATGATCCAATAGCGCCCCCGAGTGGTGACAATTATATAATTATAGAGACATCATTTATTATACATTTCATCAATCCTCTCTATAGAACTATTTATATATGACCCAATAGCGCCCCCGAGTGGTGACAATTATATAATTATAGAGACATCATTTATTATACATTTCATCAATCCTCTCTATAGATCTATTTATATATGACCAATAGCGCCCCCGAGTGGTGACAATTATATAATTATAGAGACATCATTTATTATACATTTCATCAATCCTCTCTATAGAACTATTTATATATGGACCAATAGCGCCCCCGAGTGGTGACAATTATATAATTATACAGACATAATTTATTATACATTTCATCAATCCTCTCTATAGAACTATTTATATATGACCCAATAGCGCCCCCGAGTGGTGACAATTATATAATTATAGAGACATCATTTATTATACATTTCATCAATCCTCTCTATAGATCTATTTATATATGACCAATAGCGCCCCCGAGTGGTGACAATTATATAATTATACAGACATAATTTATTATACATTTCATCAATCCTCTCTATAGAACTATTTATATATGACCCAATAGCGCCCCCGAGTGGTGACAATTATATAATTATACAGACATAATTTATTATACATTTCATCAATCCTCTCTCTATAGAACTATTTATATATGACCCAATAGCGCCCCCGAGTGGTGACAATTATATAATTATACAGACATCATTTATTATACATTTCATCAATCCTCTCTCTATAGAACTATTTATATATGACCCAATAGCGCCCCCGAGTGGTGACAATTATATAATTATAGAGACATCATTTATTATACATTTCATCAATCCTCTCTATAGAACTATTTATATATAGACCAATAGCGCCCCCGAGTGGTGACAATTATATAATTATAGAGACATCATTTATTATACATTTCATCAATCCTCTCTATAGAACTATTTATATATGGACCAATAGCGCCCCCGAGTGGTGACAATTATATAATTATAGAGACATCATTTATTATACATTTCATCAATCCTCTCTATAGAACTATTTATATATGACCCAATAGCGCCCCCGAGTGGTGACAATTATATAATTATAGGAGACATTTCATTTATTATATATTTCATCAATCCTCTCTATAGAACTATTTATATATGACCAATAGCGCCCCCGAGTGGTGACAATTATATCATTATAGAGACATCATTTATTATACATTTCATCAATCCTCTCTATAGAACTATTTATATATGGACCAATAGCGCCCCCGAGTGGTGACAATTATATAATTATAGGAGACATTTCATTTATTATACATTTTGATGAGAACAAATCCCAGAAGATCCAGAGATTGTGAAGGTTTTATATATTTCAGGGTCTCTGGATTTTTCAGGACCCTCCGCCTCCTATAACACTCGCTGTTATAGACAGAGTTCACTGTTATAGTGAAGCCAAGTGCTCCGGAATACGAGGATCCGGTCATCACTGCTGGGGCCACCAGGTCACTATCTCCAGGAGGGGCCCCATTATAGGTGGTGACTGCCACAGGGCCAAAAGACAGCGGTGTGGGACACCAAGGGGACAGGCAGGAGTCTTCATAGTCAGGGGGGCAGCACAGATTCATCATACACAGGAAATTCATCCAATAACAAGGCAGCTGGTGAGAAAGAGGCCAAGGAGGCAAGAAGGGGTCACACATTGTAACGGAATATCATGTGATGTCCAGGGCCGCCCATAGGTGTTCAGGCGCCCTGTGTGAGCTAACCTTGTGGTGCCCCCCCCCCCCCATATTACCCCATAAACATAGAGGAAAGAAATCTCTGTGACAAATATTTTTTTTAAATATTGAATCAGTCCCCTGCCCCCCTTAATCAGATGCAGTATAGTCCCCCACATTAGGTTGGCAGTATAGCTCCCCCACATTAGGTGCAGTATAGTTCCCCCCCACATTAGGTGCAGTATAGTTTCCCCCCACATTAGGTGCAGTATAGTTCCCCCCACATTAGGTGCAGTATAGTTCCCCCCACATTAGGTGCAGTATAGTTTCCCCCCACATTAGGTGCAGTATAGTTCCCCCCCACATTAGGTGCAGTATAGTTCCCCCCACATTAGGTGCAGTATAGTTCCCCCCACATTAGGTGCAGTATAGTTTCCCCCACATTAGGTGCAGTATAGTTTCCCCCCACATTAGGTGCAGTATAGTTTCCCCCCACATTAGGTGCAGTATAGTTTCCCCCACATTAGGTGCAGTATAGTTCCCCCCACATTAGGTGCAGTACATGGCAAGGCAATGGCAAGGCAATAACAGGAACGCTTTCTCTCAGGCTCAAGGCAACAAATATCTGGCAGGGAAGTGAGGAGGGTGGAGGATTTTATCATTAGTGAATTACACTAATGAGTGCACTGGCCCTTTAAATCTTAAAGCTATGGCGCACGTGCCCTAGAAGACAGGGAAATGCGCGCGGGAGCAGAGAGGCGGGGGAAGGAGAAGCACCAGGTGAGTGACGGACTGGGGCTCTCATGCGGGCGCGTCCGGCGATGCGAGTCCCAGCCCTGCCGGCAACAGCAGGAAACAGGACCATGCGCTCACGACCAGCGTGTGCGGCCGGAGTGCATAACGTAACGTAGTCACATGTTCAATTCACATGTTTGTTACCCAGAAAGCACCAGCTAACCAGGTGACCTGCAGCTTGACCTATGGGCTCCTTGCTCAGCCCCCCTTTATAAGAGGGGGAGCCATTACAATCTCTTAGATCCTGAGGTCAAGTCCAGTCCAGACGTCTCAGGATCAGTGTCCAGCACATCTGGAGGCCTAAAGCCTAAATTACAGCCACAAGTCAGTAAGTCATCTCTGTCTGCTGTCACTACCTACAGACAAGTCTATTATAGTCAGTGTGGCTGTCCTAAAGTCTGTCAGAGTGAGAACCCAGGCGGGACCACCAGGAAGGAGTGCAAGCAGAACCCAAGCGGGACCACCAGGGAGTGTGAGCAGAACCCAGGCGGGACCACCAGGAGGGAGTGTGAGCAGAACCCAGGCGGGACCACCAGGAGGGAGTCCGAGCGAACCCAGGCGGGACCACCAGGAGGGAGTCCGAGCAGAACCCAGGCGGGACCACCAGGAAGGAGTGCAAGCAGAACCCAAGCGGGACCACCAGGGAGTGTGAGCAGAACCCAGGCGGGACCACCAGGAGGGAGTGCAAGCAGAACCCAGGTGGGACCACCAGGAAAGAGTGCGAGCAGATCCCAGGCGGGACCACCAGGAGGCAGTGTGAGCAGAACCCAGGCGGGACCACCAGGAGGGAGTGTGAGCCGAACCCAGGCGGGACCACCAGGAGGGAGTGCGAGCAGAACCCAGGCGGGACCACCAGGAGGGAGTGGGAGCAAAACCCAGGCGGGACCACCAGGAGGGAGTGCCGAGCAGAACCCAGGCGGGACCGCCAGGAGGGAGTGCGAGCAGAACCCAGGCGGGACCACCAGGAGGTAGTGCGAGCAGAACCCAGGCGGGACCACCAGGAAGGAGTGCAAGCAGAACCCAAGCGGGACCACCAGGGAGTGTGAGCAGAACCCAGGCGGGACCACCAGGAGGGAGTGTGAGCAGAACCCAGGCGGGACACCAGGAGGGAGTCCGAGCAGAACCCAGGCGGGACCACCAGGAAGGAGTGCAAGCAGAACCCAAGCGGGACCACTAGGGAGTGCGAGCAGAACCCAGGCGGGACCACCAGGAGGGAGTGTGAGCCGAACCCAGGCGGGACCACCAGGAGGGAGTGCAAGCAGAACCCAAGCGGGACCACCAGGGAGTGTGAGCAGAACCCAGGCGGGACCACCAGGAGGGAGTGCGAGCAGAACCCAGGCGGGACCACCAGGAGGGAGTGTGAGCCGAACCCAGGCGGGACCACCAGGAGGGAGTGCGAGCAGAACCCAGGCGGGACCACCAGGAGGGAGTGGGAGCAAAACCCAGGCGGGACCACCAGGAGGGAGTGCCGAGCAGAACCCAGGCGGGACCGCCAGAAGGGAGTGCGAGCAGAACCCAGGCGGGACCACCAGGAGGTAGTGCGAGCAGAACCCAGGCGGGACCACCAGGAAGGAGTGCAAGCAGAACCAAAGCGGGACCACCAGGGAGTGTGAGCAGAACCCAGGCGGGACCACCAGGAGGGAGTGTGAGCAGAACCCAGGCGGGACACCAGGAGGGAGTCCGAGCAGAACCCAGGCGGGACCACCAGGAAGGAGTGCAAGCAGAACCCAAGCGGGACCACCAGGGAGTGCGAGCAGAACCCAGGCGGGACCACCAGGAGGGAGTGCGAGCAGAACCCAGGTGGGACCACCAGGAAAGAGTGCGAGCAGAACCCAGGCGGGACCACCAGGAGGGAGTGTGAGCAGAACCCAGGCGGGACCACCAGGAGGGAGTGTGAGCCGAACCAAGGCGGGACCACCAGGAAGGAGTGCAAGCAGAACCCAGGCGGGACCACCAGGGAGTGTGAGCAGAACCCAGGCGGGACCACCAGGAGGGAGTGTGAGCAGAACCCAGGCGGGACCACCAGGAGGGAGTGCGAGCAGAACCCAGGCGGGACCGCCAGGAGGGAGTGCGAGCAGAACCCAGGCGGGACCACCAGGAGGGAGTGCGAGCAGAACCCAGGCGGGACCGCCAGGAGGGAGTGCGAGCAGAACCCAGGCGGGACCACCAGGAGGGAGTGCGAGCAGAACCCAGGCGGGACCACCAGGAAGGAGTCCGAGCAGAACCCAGGCGGGACCACCAGGAAAGAGTGCAAGCAGAACCCAAGCGGGACCACCAGGGAGTGCGAGCAAAACCCAGGCGGGACCACCAGGAAAGAGTGCGAGCAGAACCCAGGCGGGACCACCAGGAGGGAGTCTGAGCAGAACCCAGGCGGGACCACCAGGAGGGAGTGTGAGCCGAACCCAGGGGCGGGACCACCAGGAGGGAGTGCGAGCAGAACCCAGGCGGGACCACCAGGAGGGAGTGCGAGCAGAACCCAGGCGGGACCACCAGGAAGGAGTGCAAGCAGAACTGTCACGATTCGGCAGGCTGGAGGTGGATCCTCTGTGTCAGAGAGGGTTTGGCGAGGACCGTGTCGGTGGACCGGTTCTAAGTAGCTACTGGTTTTCACCAGAGCCCGCCGCAAAGCGGGATGGTCTTGCAGCGGCGGTAGCAACCAGGTCGTATCCACCGGCAACGGCTCAACCTCTCTGACTGCTGAGATAGGCGCGGTACAAGGGATAAGGCAAGAGCAAGGTCGGACGTAGCAGAAGGTCAGGGCAGGCAGCAAGGATCGTAGTCAGGGGCAACGGCAGGAGGTCTGGAACACAGGCTAGGAACACACAAGGAAACGCTTTCACTGGCACGATGGCAACAAGATCCGGCGAGGGAGTGAAGGGGAAGTGAGGTATAAGTAGGGAGTGCACAGGTGGAAACTAATTAAGCTAATTGGGCCAGGCACCAATCATTGGTGCACTGGCCCTTTAAGTCTCAGAGAGCTGGCGCGCGCGCGCCCTAGAGAGCAGAGCCGCGCGCGCCAGCACATGACAGCAGGGGACCGGGACGGGTAAGTGACTTGGGATGCGATTTGCGAGCGGGCGCGTCCCGCTGTGCGAATCGCATCCCCGACGGCCATGTCAGTGCAGCGCTCCCGGTCAGCGGGACTGACCGGGGCGCTGCAGGGAGAGAGACGCCGTGAGCGCTCCGGGGAGGAGCGGGGACCCGGAGCGCTCGGCGTAACAGTACCCCCCCCCCCCCTTGGGTCTCCCCCTCTTTTTGGGACCTGAAAATTCTTTAATCCGGAAGACGTCTGAGGACCCGGAGACCGGAGTGGCTTCCTCTAGGTATTTAACTTCAAAGGGTCCAAGGTAACGTGGTCCCAGATAAAAACTGGGGACACGGAAGCGGATATACTTGGCGGAGAGCCACGCGAAAACAGGAGGAGCTCTTCTCTTTTTTCCGGCAAGCTTCTTCACCCGGGATGAGGCTAGTATGAGGAATTTTAGAGTCTTTTTCCAGACGGTGGCGAAGCCCCGGGAAAGCACATCAACAGCGGGCACACAAGAAGGCGTGGGAGTGGGGAGGGAGGGAAGAGGGTCAAGCTTGGCACGGGGCAGAGTGTAAACAGGACGGGGGCTGTGAGGAGGAGACACAGCATAGTCCAGATAGGCCTTGGGGAGACCAGGTAAAGGGGGAGACACAGAGGTTTGACTGACGGGACTGGGAGCAGACGTGAGGCATTTTCTGTGGCAAGAAGCACCCCAGCTCATGATCTCCCCGATGGTCCAGACAAGGGTAGAGGAGTGGCGTTGGAGCCATGGCAGACTGAGGAGGACTTCAGAGGAGCATTTGGGCAAAACAAAAAGTTCCATGCTCAAGAGCAGGGGTTCTGTGCGGTAACGCACAGTGCAGTATAGAAGTAAATCTTCTTTCTTCCTGCGGCGAGACCTCTCTTCAGGGGTCAGGCGAGACCGATCCACTTGCATAGCCTCCTCGGCGGGAGACACAGGGGTGGATTGCAAAGGATACTGTGAGAGAGGTGCTCCGAGCGGTGTGGCACATGGCAGGGCCTTCCCGGGCAGGAGACCACGGCAGAGACTAGAGTCCCCATCAAATTTGTCCGGCAGGGACAAGCAGGGGTTAGGAGCGGCCTGTCGCTGCGGAGGAGTTGCAGGAGTCGCCGGAGGAGATGGTTGTTGCTGTTGCAGCTGCTGTGTCTGTGACTGAAGTTGCTGTATCTGCGGCAGCAGCTGCTGTATCTGTGACTGAAGTTGCTGTGTCACGGTGGTCAAGTATGCCAGCTGGTGATTTCGTTGGGTGATCATTAGGGATTGCTGGGCAATCACCGTGGAAATGTCGGCAAGACTTGACAGCGGCACCTCAGCGGAATCCATGGCCGGATCTACTGTCACGATTCGGCAGGCTGGAGGTGGATCCTCTGTGTCAGAGAGGGTTTGGCGAGGACCGTGTCGGTGGACCGGTTCTAAGTAGCTACTGGTTTTCACCAGAGCCCGCCGCAAAGCGGGATGGTCTTGCAGCGGCGGTAGCAACCAGGTCGTATCCACTAGCAACGGCTCAACCTCTCTGACTGCTGAAGATAGGCGCGGTACAAGGGAGTAGACAAGAGCAAGGTCGGACGTAGCAGAAGGTCAGGGCAGGCAGCAAGGATCGTAGTCAGGGGCAACGGCAGGAGGTCTGGAACACAGGCTAGGAACACTCAAGGAAAGGCTTTCTCTGGCACAAGGGCAACAAGATCCGGCCAGGGAGTGCAGGGGAAGTGAGGTATAAGTAGGGAGTGCACAGGTGGAAACTAATTAAGCTAATTGGGCCAGGCACCAATCATTGGTGCACTGGCCCTTTAAGTCTCAGAGAGCTGGCGCGCGCGCGCCCTAGAGAGCGGAGCCGCGCGCGCCAGCACATGACAGCAGGGGACCGGGACGGGTAAGTGACTTGGGATGCGATTCGCGAGCGGGCGTGTCCCGCTGTGCGAATCGCATCCCCGACGGCCATGTCAGTGCAGCGCTCCCGGTCAGCGGGACTGACCGGGGCGCTGCAGGGAGAGAGACGCCGTGAGCGCTCCGGGGAGGAGCGGGGACCCGGAGCGCTCGGCGTAACAAGAACCCAAGCGGGACCACCAGGGAGTGTGAGCAGAACCCAGGCGGGACCACCAGGAGGGAGTGCGAGCAGAACCCAGGCGGGACCACCAGGAGGGAGTGTGAGCAGAACCCAGGCGGGACCACCAGGAGGGAGTTCGAGCAGAACCCAGGCGGGACCACCACCAGGAGGGAGTGGGAGCAGAACCCAGGCGGGACCACCAGGAGGGAGTGTGAGCAGAACCCAGGCGGGACCACCAGGAGGGAGTGCCGAGCAGAACCCAGGCGGGACCGCCAGGAGGGAGTGCGAGCAGAACCCAGGCGGGACCACCAGGAGGTAGTGCGAGCAGAACCCAGGCGGGACCACCAGGAAGGAGTGCAAGCAGAACCCAAGCGGGACCACCAGGGAGTGTGAGTAGAACCCAGGCGGGACCACCAGGAGGGAGTGTGAGCAGAACCCAGGCGGGACCACCAGGAGGGAGTCCGAGCAGAACCCAGGCGGGACCACCAGGAAGGAGTGCAAGCAGAACCCAAGCGGGACCACCAGGGAGTGCAAGCAAAACCCAGGCGGGACCACCAGGAGGGAGTGCGAGCAAAACCCAGGCGGGACCACCAGGAGGGAGTGCGAGCAGAACCCAGGTGGGACCACCAGGAAAGAGTGCGAGCAGAACCCAGGCGGGACCACCAGGAGGGAGTGTGAGCAGAACCCAGGCGGGACCACCAGGAGGGAGTGTGAGCAGAACCCAGGCGGGACCACCAGGAGGGAGTGCGAGCAGAATCCAGTTTGTGTCTGGTCCAGTCTATGTCTTGTCCAGTCTGTCTGTATTTGGTCCAGTTAGTTTGTGTCTGGTCCAGTCTATGTCTTGTCCAGTCTGTCTATGTCTGGTCCAGTCTGCCTATGTCTGGTCCAGTCTGTCCATGGGTAATGATCCGCTCTGCATCTTCCTCCCTGCAGACCAGAGGTCTGGATAATGGGGAGTGACAGCTTCAGCCTCCTCTTTCCTGCAGGAGTGCTGGGCCACTGAGGTCTGGAGTTGTTGCACAAGAGGAAGGGTTAATGAGAGGGGCACTCCACTGGAAAACATTTTTTTTTTATCAACTGGTGCCAGAAAGTTAAACAGATTTGTAAATTACTTCTATTAAAAAATCTTAACCCTTACAGTACTTATCAGCTGCTGTATGATCCAGAGGAAGTTCTTTTCTTTTTTAACCCCTTAAGGACTCAGCCCATTTTGGCCTTAAGGACTCAGACAATTTAATTTTAACATTTTCATTTTTTCCTCCTCGCCTTCTAAAAATCATAACTCTTTTATATTTTCATCCACAGACTAGTATGAGGGCTTGTTTTTTGCGCGACCAGTTGTCCTTTGTAATGACATCACTCATTATATCATAAAATGTATGGCGCAACCAAAAAACACTATTTTTGTGGGGAAATTAAAACGAAAAACGCAATTTTGCTAATTTTGGAAGGTTTTGTTTTCACGCCGTACAATTTATGGTAAAAATTACGTGTGCTCTTTATTCTGAGGGTCAATACGATTAAAATGATACCCATTATTATATATTTTTATATTATTGTTGCACTTAAAAAAAATCACAAACTTTTTAACCAACTTAGTACGTTTATAATCCCTTTATTTTGATGACCTCTAACTTTTTTATTTTTCCGTATAAGCGGTGGTATGGGGGCTCATTTTTTGCGCCATGATCTGTACTTTTTTTTGATACCACATTTGCATATAAAAAACTTTGAATACATTTTTATAATTTTTTTTTTAATAAAATGTATTAAAAAAGTAGGAATTTTGGACTTTTTTTTTTTCCGTTCACGCCGTTCACCGTACGGGATCATTAACATTTTATTTTAATAGTTCGGACATTTATGCATGCGGCGATACCAAATATGTCTATAAAAAATGTTTTTTACGCTTTTTGGGGGTAAAATAGGAAAAAACGGACGTTTTACTTTTTTATTGGGGAGGGGATTTTTCACTTTTTTTTTACTTTTACTTTTACATTTTTTTAAATTTTTTTTTTTACACTTGAATAGTCCCCATAGGGGACTATTCATAGCAATACCATGATTGCTAATACTGATCTGTTCTATGTATAGGACATAGAACAGATCAGTGTTATCGGCGATCTTCTAGTATTGTCTGCTCGATCTCAGCCCAGAGCAGGAGACGCCGGGAGCCGGACAGAGGCAGGTGAGGGGACCTCCGTGCGGCGTTCTGAATGATCGGATCCCCGCAGCAGCGCTGCGGGCGATCCGATCGTTCATTTAAATCGCGAACTGCCGCAGATGACGGGATCTGTATTGATCCCGGCACCTGAGGGGTTAATGGCGGACGCCCGCGAGATCGCGGGCGTCGGCCATTGCCGGCGGGTCCCTGGCTGCGATCAGCAGCCAGGATCAGCCGCGCATGACACAGGCATCGCTCCGATGCCCGCGGTTATGCTTAGGACGTAAATGTACGTCCTGGTGCGTTAAGTACCACCTCACCAGGACGTACATTTACGTCCTGCGTCCTTAAGGGGTTAATTTCATTTCTGTCTGGCCAAAGTGCTCTCTGCTGACACCTCTGTCCATTTTAAGAACTGTCCAGAGTAGGAACAAATCCCCATAGAAAATCTCTCCTGCTCCAGACAGTTCCTAAAATGGACAGAGGTGTCAGCAGAGAGCACTGTGGTCAGACAGAAAGTAAATTCAAAAATAAAAGAACTTCCTGTGGAGCATACAACAGCTGATAAGTACTGGAAGGATTAAGATTTTTTTATAGAAATAATTTACAAATCTGGTTAACTTTCTGGCACCAGTTGATAAAAAAAAATGTTTTCCAGGGGAGTGCCCCTTTAAACCTGACTACGAGGATCTCGTTTGCCTGTGTGCGTGGCTCACAACCCTCTTATCAGCCTTCCTCTGCTCGATTGTTTTGTTTTTTTTTGTCTTTGCTTTTGTGTTTTGACTTCTCTTCTGCCTGCTGATCCTGTACCTCCTTGCTTCTCCTGGTTTTGACCTCTGCCTGACCCGAGACTGTGTTTGGCTGTTTGTCTTTTTGTTCTGTTCTTTTCTGCATTTGCCCTATTGCTTCAGACCGTGTTTGTGGTTAACTTGACAGTGGAACGCCCAACACTTATTCAGTGAAGGGAACGTCGCCCAGTTCAGGGTCCGTCACTTAGGATGGATCATCAAGTTCACAGGGACAGTTTATTACTAAAGGAGGCTTATTAATATTAAATGACATCTGCAGTGTTACAAACACTTATCGCTATCCTCAAGATAGGGGATAAATGTTTGATCGCGGGGGGTCCGAACGCTGGGGCCCCCGGCGATCTCCTGTACAGGACTGCGGCTGTCCCATGCAGGGGGCGTGCCAGCCGCAGCATGACATTGCAGCCGGCATGCCTCCTCCATACATCTCTATGGGATAGGCGGGGAGGCAGCGTTCGTGCCTCCCCGTCTCCCCCATAGAACTGTATGGGGACGGGGAGGAGACGGGGCGTCACCGTCGACCTCTAGGTCGATGCTACACGCCTTAGCGCTCACCATGAGCGCTTATGGCGACGCCCCGTTAGGGAGATCAGGGGACCCAGCGGTCAGACCCGCCGCGATCAAACACTTATTCCCTGTGGATAGGGGATAAGTGTAATGCCTCTGCAATTGTCCTATAAATATAACACTAAATTATTATAATAAAGACATCTTGTACTTTCATTCTTTGAAGTCTAACACTTTTGTAGGAATATCTATGTATATGCGGTAGCCTACTTTAAGATGGCCTCTGTTTTTCCTAGAAGTATATCTAGCAGAACAAAGAAAACAGCGATGAACTAAAATAAAAAATGTTTTTATAAAAAATTGGTTTTATTTTGTCAGAGTTAAATAAACATTTAAATATATGTACACATAAAAACAGAAACAAAACATGATACACACAATGGTTTTGACACATAATAAAAGTATTAATAATTTTATGTAGAGTGAAACATAAAAACATAATAAATTTAGGCCAAGGCCACTCTGTGATTTTTTGATTGATTGTAACTATTATATAACCGCTGTAGGCCACACGACTGCATGTCACTTGCTTTACTGTCTAGCTGTAGCTTAAAGGCGACCTCATCAAATAAACTTTTGATATATTTTAGATGAATGAATGTTGAATCACTTTCCAATAGCATGTTAATGAAAAATCTGCTTCTTTCTATTGTATTTTTCCTGATCAGTCCTGTCAGCAAGCATTTCTGACTCATGCTGGAGTCCTAAACACTCAGAGCTGCCAGCCTGCTTTGTTCACAGCCAAACAGGCTGTGAACAAAGCAGGCTGGCAGCTCTGAGTGTTCTCCTTTGTGAACAAAGCAGACTGGCAGCTCGTAGTGTTTAGGACTCCAGCATGAGTCTGAAATGCTTGCTGCCAGGACTGGTAGGGAGACCCCTAGTGGTCATTTCTTCAAAGTGGAAAATTAAATAGAAAGAAGCATATTTTTTAATAACATGCAATTGTGAAGTTATTCTGCATACATTAATTGAAGATTTTCCTACCCTAGGTGACGGAAAATATAGATTTTATGAAAGACAGGAGGCGAGCATTATGCAAATTCCTTCTTTACTGTAACATATAGCAGTGAAACAGTTAACAGAAAAAACATTCAGGAAACAAAAAACTTGTATGTGCACAGATACATCCAAGGGTGCTGTGCAGGTATAGCCAATCAGGTGACACCCCAGGTAATAAAGGTGCCTTACAACAGATGAACTTCCTCTTTCTTTACAATAAAAGTCATGTAAAACTGAAAACTTGTAGTCTGATCATGCTGAATAAACGAGAAAGGAAGTCCAGGTAAAATCTGTATCTGGAAGTCTGTCGAAGATCTTTGTAGGTTAGCTTCAGTTAGCAATGCATCAGAAGAAAAACTTGATAGAAGAACGAAACGAAGACCCAATAAAGGGGTAAATATATCAGATGGGACAAAATTCCTGGCTGATCAATATGCTGAAAGATAGAATATACAAAATTAGAGGGTTGGGAGACATATACAAAGAGGGAGGGATAATGCTCGCCTCCTGTCTTTCATAAAATCTATATTTTCCGTCACCTAGGGTAGGAAAATCTTCAATTTTATCTCAAGACAGGAGGCCTTCGCATTATGCAAGTTTAAAGCTACTAAACAGCATTAATCATCATCATAAGACATCAGATTAAATAATACATAGCGATATATGAGATTCAGGTCTGAAATAAAACGTTTTAAAAGTGGACTCTGAGGACCAATTTGCAGCTTTTAGTAAATCTGAAAGAGAACCTCCTGACTGTATGATTTTTGTTGAAACTGCACCTCTAGATGAATGGGCACCAAAAAGTGAAATATCTATATTCGCTAGGGACATGGATTGTCTAATCCATCTGGCTATGGTAACTGAGGAAACTGGAAGGTGCGGCTTACAATAAGAAATTAAGAGTTGAGAAGAAGATGAATTCCTGAGGGGTTCAGTTTTAGATTCATATGTTTTAAGACATTGAACCACACATAACTTATTGCTATGAGGAAAGGCCGGATAAAAGACCTGATGAAGGTTAGTCTTAGTACGTCGGAACACAGAAAATAAAACTCCTTGAGGAGAATATTGTCTGCGAGACACGTCGAGAGCCTTCACATCAGAAACTCTTTTTATGGAAACAAGACAAAGCAGAGTGGCTAATTTGAAAGATAGGAATTTAAGGGACAAGGATTCATTGTCATCCCAGGAATTAAATAAATCGAGAATAAGGTTAACATCCCAAGTAGAAGTATATTTAGGTTGTGGAGGACGTTGAAAATGAATACCTTTGAGAAGTCTACATACAATAGGATGTTTCCCTATAGGAACAGAGTCTATATGAGAATGGTAACAAGAGATAGCTGAACGATATACGTTCAGAGTGCGATACGCTTTTCCAGAATCAAAGGAGGATGATAAATAATTTAGTATGTAGGAAATAGGTGCGTGAACGGGATCCAGGTCCCGTTGATTGCACCAATCAGTCCAAAGCTTCCAGGCTGATCTGTAAGCAACTCTGGTGCCTGGAGCCCAAGCCTCTGCGAGGATATTCTTAGTTGACTGCGAAAATTCTGAGGTAAGATGGTCTGCCCCGAAATTAACCAGGCCACTAGATGAAGTTGGTTGGAAAAGATTAATGGATGAGGGTTCCCCAGAGGATCCGATAGTAGATAATGCTGGTGTGGAAGGATCCTTGGTATGTCTATGGTCATTTCCAGAACATGAGGGAACCAAGATTGGGAAGTCCACCATGGGGTTATTAAGACTATGGTTGCCTTCTGTAAAGACACTTGGAGGAGAACTCTGGGGATGAGAGAAAAGGGGGGAAAAGCGTATAGAATCCCTGATGGCCATATCTGGAGTAGGGCATCTACTCCCAGGGCTTCCGGGTCTGGACGCCAACTGAAGAACAGTGGTAGTTGGTGATTGAGTCTGGATGCGAATAAGTCTAGATGGAGAGGACCCCAGAGAAGGTTTATCTGTTGGAAAATGTAAAAATCTAATTTCCAATCACTGGAATCCTTGAGATATCTGGAATTCCAATCCGCTACTGTATTGGATAATCCAGGCAGATATTCTGCTTTCAATATGATGTTTCTGTCTAAGCAGAATTGCCACAAATCTTTTGCAATATTTGCAAGAATCTCTGATTTCGTTCCTCCAAGACGACTTATGTATTGTACAGCTGAAATATTGTCCATACGGAGGAGAATGCAACAATTCGAGGAATCTCCTGCAAAACTCCTGAGCGCAAAGAAACCCGCCAGAAGTTCCAAGCAACTGATGCATAGAAGGGATTCTGAAGGGGACCATTTGCCCCCTGTGGAACTGGGGCCGCGACGGGCTCCCCAACCAAGAAGACTCTCGTCTGATTCCGGGATAATGTCCGAATTGGAATGAAAGATTGTCTTGCCATTCCATTCTTGAATGTGATGAAGCCACCAAAGAAGCTCCTCCCTGGCTTCTAAAGATAGTGGAACTTCGTCTGAATAGTGTATACTCTCTTTCAAGTGTCTGATTTTCAGACGTTGTAAGGCTCTGTAATGTAGAGGGTCTGGAAATATGGCTTGAATAGAGGCTGATAGTAGGCCTACTATTCGAGGAATTGATCGAAGAGATATGAGACTCTTGTTGAGTAAGGATCGTATCTCCTTCCTGATAGTCTTCATCCTTTTGGAAGGGAGACTCAAAAGAGTTGTATGTGTATTGACCAGGAAACCAAGGAATCCTAATTCTAGTTCCTTGGTGGGAGAAAGGATGGATTTCTTGTAATTTATCAGGAAACCTAAATCTGTAAGGAGAGAAATGGTCCAATCTCTGTGGATTAAAAGTAGGGATTGAGATTTTGCCATAATGAGGATATCGTCTAGATAAATTATCAGACGGACTCCTCTGGCACGTAGAAGTGCTACCACTGGTTTCATCAATTTGGTGAAGCACCATGGAGCTGATGATAGGCCGAATGGGAGGCAATTGAATTGCCATTTTGTGTTGTTCCATATGAACTGGAGGAAGGGTTGTGAAAAAGGATGGATAGGGACTGTCAGGTATGCATCTTTCAGGTCTATCTTTATAAGCCAGTCTTCTGGCAATAAGAGGTCCCTCAAAAGATGGATGCCTTCCATCTTGAAATGTTGATACCTGATGAAATTGTTCAATGACCTTCGGTTTATCACTGGTCTGTGGCCACTGTCCTTCTTCTTTACTAAGAAGAGGTTGTTGATGAATCCTGCAGATTTTAAAGGGACATGAGAGATTGCATTTTTGGCCCATAATTCTGCTATTTCTTTGTCTACTAGAACAGAATCCTCTTTTGAGAATTGGATTGGATGAGGCAGATGATCTTGATAAGGGGAGGAAAGAAATTCTATCAAGAAACCGTTCACAGTGTTCAGAATCCAGTGGTCGGACGAAACCTTCTCCCAATTTTGGGAAAAATGAAGGAGACGTCCGCCCACTGGAGGCTGGAAAGAAAATGTCGAAAGAGAACTTACCTGCTGGTCTAGAGCGTGGGAAACCTCTTTGGCCTCTGGCTCTCCAAGGACGGCCTCGGTAAGGGAAGAAGGGGCTGGGTTGAGCCACTGGTGCTGTGAAAGTAGGTCTTTCTTGTATGAAGGATCCTCTAGATTGGGGTCTATAATGGGTGTTTCGGCCGGAGAAACGACCCCTACCTTTCCCGGCCCTAGTGAAAACCTTATTGGCGAACACCTTCTTTATGGAGGATTGCGCCTTATCTAGACCAGAAAATAAACCTACATATTTTGAGATTTCTTTTATATTTTGGTCTCCAAAGAGGAGTCCCTCGGTAGGATTAGCGGGTTCAGTGTTGGCCAAATTGGCTAATTGAGGATCTAATTTCATTAAAACAGTCCTCCTTCTTTCTGAACTGAGGGACTGGTTGGCATTACCTAAAAGGCACATAAGTCTTTGTGCCCAATCCCTGACAGTGAGGGTATCCATGGGTTTGCATGAGACATAAGCTTCTTCTGAGATTTGTAAAATTTTTGCAACAGGACCTAAGAGGTCTAACACTTTGTCCTGACACAGCTTGAAGCTGCGGTCACCCCTTTCTTGGGGTTTTTGCCTGTTTTTAGAAGGTATCTTACTAATATAGGGTCGAGTTCTGGGGTTTGGGCCGCATTTAGAGAAATTGTCGGTCTGGGGCATTCAGCTTTTAGTTTACTTCTGGCCCTGTTGTCTAGGGATTTATTGAGTCAAAAACCAATAAATTGTTCTAATTGGGTATTAGGTGACCACTCCCCTGAACGTGGGTGTACTATTTGAGAGGGGTTAAAGAAAGGGACACCTAGTTCGTCAAGAATGTCTGATCCTGAAGTAGAAGGGTCATTAATATCAATTTTTTCACCCTCAGTATTTTGTATATTAAAAGAGGGGTCATTATATTCCGAATTTATCATCATCATCATAATAGTCATCACCGTCTCCATTATCATTATCATTGTCATTGTTATCATATTCTGATACCTCATTATATATTTTTTGTTGTTAAGAGGTTTTCTTAACCCGAATATCTATTTGCTCCTCTCGGGTAGAGGGTCTGGGATGCATTGAATAAGCATCATTATCATGGCTGCTATGAGCAAGCAAAATATCATCATAAGACTGACCTTCAAAAATAGAAAAGGGTTTTTTACTTTTATCATGAGGAAGGTCGTCCGTATTCAAATGTCTCTTTTTTGAGAGTCTCTTACTGGCAGACTGGTGGGACTTTTGAGCGACCATTTGAGCTACTGTCATAGCCATTCATGGCTGACTTGACTGACCTAGCTACTGACTGGTCGACAATTTTTTGGATGTGGTCCTCAGACAAGGAGGAATTTTGTGCTTGGTCAGAAGACATTTTACTGTATGACTAAATATATATATATATATATATATATATATATATATATATATAGCAGAAGGGAAAATATTACTTTATATTTCAATTAAATTAATAATATGTAGATATAAAATATTAAGGGATATTGTAAGTAACTATTAATATGAATTATTAATGTGTAGCAAGGAAAATAAGTAGTCCTAAAAAGGACTTACTGAGTATACTAAGAAAGCAGGGAACGTTGACAGGGCTGAGGTAACGCTGCTGACAGGGCTGAGGTAACGCTGCTGACAGGGCTGAGGTAACGCTGCTGACAGGGCTGAGGTAACGCTGCTGACAGGGCTGAGGTAACGCTGCTGACAGGGCTGAGGTAACGCTGCTGACAGGGCTGAGGTAACGCTGCTGACAGGGCTGAGGTAACGCTGCTGACAGGGCTGAGGTAACGCTGCTGACAGGGCTGAGGTAACGCTGCTGACAGGGCTGAGGTAACGCTGCTGACAGGGCTGAGGTAACGCTGCTGACAGGGCTGAGGTAACGCTGCTGACAGGGCTGAGGTAACGCTGCTGACAGGGCTGAGGTAACGCTGCTGACAGGGCTGAGGTAACGCTGCTGACAGGGCTGAGGTAACGCTGCTGACAGGGCTGAGGTAACGCTGCTGACAGGGCTGAGGTAACGCTGCTGACAGGGCTGAGGTAACGCTGCTGACAGGGCTGAGGTAACGCTGCTGACAGGGCTGAGGTAACGCTGCTGACAGGGCTGAGGTAACGCTGCTGACAGGGCTGAGGTAACGCTGCTGACAGGGCTGTGGTAACGCTGCTGACAGGGCTGAGGTAACGCTGCTGACAGGGCTGAGGTAACGCTGCTGACAGGGCTGAGGTAACGCTGCTGACAGGGCTGAGGTAACGCTGCTGACAGGGCTGAGGTAACGCTGCTGACAGGGCTGAGGTAACGCTGCTGACAGGGCTGAGGTAACGCTGCTGACAGGGCTGAGGTAACGCTGCTGACAGGGCTGAGGTAACGCTGCTGACAGGGCTGAGGTAACGCTGCTGACAGGGCTGAGGTAACGCTGCTGACAGGGCTGAGGTAACGCTGCTGACAGGGCTGAGGTAACGCTGCTGACAGGGCTGAGGTAACGCTGCTGACAGGGCTGAGGTAACGCTGCTGACAGGGCTGAGGTAACGCTGCTGACAGGGCTGAGGTAACGCTGCTGACAGGGCTGAGGTAACGCTGCTGACAGGGCTGAGGTAACGCTGCTGACAGGGCTGAGGTAACGCTGCTGACAGGGCTGAGGTAACGCTGCTGACAGGGCTGAGGTAACGCTGCTGACAGGGCTGAGGTAACGCTGCTGACAGGGCTGAGGTAACGCTGCTGACAGGGCTGAGGTAACGCTGCTGACAGGGCTGAGGTAACGCTGCTGACAGGGCTGTGAGAGACTGCAGACTGTGAGAGTGCGAGGCGGGAACTGCCAGCTGATGACCAACTGGCTTATTCTCCTGATAACATGTAAGAGCTTATATGGAAGTAACAATTAAGCTAAACCTATATATATATTTATATATACATATATATATATACTGCTGACTACACCATAAGAATAAAATACAATAAAATACAGAGTATACTTATCTTTTAGGGAGCAGTAAAGAAAGAGGAAGTTCATCTGTTGTAAGGCACCTTTATTACCTGGGGTGTCACCTGATTGGCTATACCTGCACAGCACCCTTGGATGTATCTGTGCACATACAAGTTTTTTGTTTCCTGAATGTTTTTTCTGTTAACTGTTTCACTGCTATATGTTACAGTAAAGAAGGAATTTGCATAATGCGAAGGCCTCCTGTCTTGAGATAAAATCTATAATATATCAAAAGTTTTTTTGATGAGAGGTCCCCTTTAATAGTTACAGTCAATCGAGTAGCGCTACATAAAGTTGCAGTGTAATCCTAGGGTTAAAAAAACAAACAAAAACTATGGTTCTTGCAATGCACCAAGCAATGGATTTTAGTAATTGACCAATTTTGCCCTTCTTTTCAAGTAATGGATAATAATTATGTTTTTTTTTTTTTTAAACAACCTTGGGCTGTCCAGGCATGCTCGGAGTTGTAGTTTTGCAACAGCTGGAGGCACCCTGGTTGAAAAACACTGCCGCAGACAGCCGAGAAATGAGTTTTTTTTTTTTTTTTAAATGTTGGTATAGTATCTTATTTCTTCTTATTTTCTAAACACAAAATCCAAATGAATATAATTTTCTTCTCTATGTGAATTCTCTGATGAATTAAAAAAAATTATTTCTTTGTAAATAATTTTTTACATAAAGAGGAGGGGGGGGGGTTATCATTGGTTTGATTTGTCGCAGTTGATGTTTAGAGATTTTTTTTATTTCAATTTTTGCTTTGGATGTTTTTTTTTCCCCTAAATTGTGTAGCTCTTCCATAGTCTGGTTATCTTTCTGTATTTGCTTTAATGTTTGTCTACACTCTCTCACATATATATATATAGACCCGTCATATTTATTCCTTTCATCCGGTCTCACTCCTTCAGATAGATTACAGGGGTTATCCAAGAAAAAACTTATATATATATACCGTATTTATCGGGGTATACCACGCACCGGCCTATAACACGCACCCTCATTTTACCAAGGATATTTGGGTAAAAAAAGTTTTTTACCCAAATATCCATGATAAAATGAGGGTGCGTGTGTGCGCGTGTATACCCCGATATACCCCCAGGAAAGCCAGGGGGAGAGAGGCCGTCGCTGCCCGCTTCTCTCCCCCTGCCTTTCCTGGGGTCTAGAGCGCTGCTGTCGGCCCTTTTCACCCCCTGGTTATCGGCGACGCTGCCCGTTCTGTCCCCCTGACTATCGGTGCCGGCGCCGATAGCCAGGGGGAGAGAAGCGGCGCCGACAGCCAGGGGGAGAGAAGGGGCAGGTGCACTCATTGCCGGCGCCGCTGCCCCGTTGCCTCCCCCCATCCCAGGTGGCATAATTACCTGAGTTGGGTCCGCGCTGCTCCAGGCCTCCGTCGTGCGTCCCCGGCGTCGTTGCTATGCACGGCGCGGTGCTCTGACGTCATGCGCCGCGCCGTTCAGTGCATAGCAATGACGCCGGGGACGCACGACGGAGGCCTGGAGCAGCGCGGACCCAACTCAGGTAATTATGCCACCGGGGATGGGGGGAGGCAACGGGGAGGCGCCGGCAATGGGTGCACCTGCCCCTTCTCTCCCCCTGGCTGTCGGCGATAACCAGGGGGTGAAAAGGGCCGACAGCAGCGCTCTAGACCCCAGGAAAGGCAGGGGGAGAGAAGCGGGCAGCGACGGCCTCTCTCCCCCTGCCTTTCCTGGGGGTGTATCGGCGTATAACACGCACACAGACTTTAGGCTAAAATTTTTAGCCTAAAAAGTGCGTGTTATACGCCGATAAATACGGTATATATCTCAACTGGCTCCAGAAAGTTAAACAGATTTGTAAATTACTTCTATTTAAAAAAAAAATCCTAATCCTTTCAGTACTTATGAGCTGCTGAAGTTGAGTTGTTCTTTTCTGTCTAAGTGCTCTCTGATGACACCTGTCTCGGGAACTGTCCAGAATAGAAGCAAATCCCCATAGCAAACCTCTTCTACTCCGTGCAGTTCCCGAGACAAGCAGAGGTGTCAGCAAAGAGCAATGTTACCAGACAGAAAAGAACAACTCAACTTCAGCAGCTGATAATTATTGGAAGGATTAGGATTTTTTAATAGAAGTAATTTACAAATCTGTTTAACTTTCTGGAGCCAGTATATAAAGTTTTTTCCTGGAATACCCCTTTAACTCCACCCCTCTGGATTCTTCTATTACGTTATTGGTCAGATTCCACACTGCCGTTGCGTTCCACATGACATCACGACGCACCACTACACATTCCGGTTTCTATTACCTACTCCCTCTTTGATTTCTTATTCCTCTCACAGCTCCGACCTCTATAAGTCCCCTTTATTCTGCCTCCGATCTTTATTACTATTCATCCCCGTTCATTACTTGTGGTCCCGGACCGGAAGTGACGTTGTGCATCCGCGACGTCACTTCTGGCCACAGCTGCGGCTTTAGGCCGTTTTCTACCCCCTACTCCGCAGCAATCCTGGGTGCCGCATGATGTCTCTATGTGACCATTTGCTTCTACCTTCTATGCTGTTATTTTACTCCCATGTCTTTAAAGGGGTACCCCGCTGCTCAGCGTTTGTAACAAACTGTTCCGAACGCTGGAGCCGGCACCAGGAGATTGTGACGTCATAGCCCCACCCCTCATGACGTCACATCCCGCCCCCTCAATGCAAGTCTATGGGAGGGGGCATGACAGCCATCACGCCCCCTCCCATAGACTTGCATTGAGGGGGTGGGGTGTGACGTCATGAGAGGGCGGGGCTATGATGTCACGAGTTCCCGACTCCAGCGTTCGGGAACAGTTTGTTCCAAACGCTGAGCAGCGGAGTACCCCTTTAACCCCCTTAAAGGGGTTGTCTGCTGCCCTGCCTTTCGGAGCTCTGCTCGCAGCGTCCGGAAGTTCATTACTCCGAACGCTGTGTGCAGGCTTCCGTGTTCGCGGCCGCCCCCTCGTGACGTCACGCCTGGCCCCTCGTTACGTCACGCCCGCCCCCTCAACGAAAGTCTATGGGAAGGCCCCTTCCCCCTTCCCATAGACTTTCGTTGAGGGGGCGGGCGTGACGTCACGAGGCCCCTTTAAGGACTCAGCCCATTTGGGCCTTAAAGCGTACCCGTCAGATCCCCCCCAAATTTTTTTTTTTAAATATATCCCTCAGTACCTAATCCTGACCATGTACATCTAATTTTTATGTGTCTAGCATCTATATTTATTTTTTTATTACACTTTTAATTAAGCTCACTAGTCTGAATTCCTTTCAAAGGGAGGGGGCGTGGCCTCACTGTGCAGGTCTCCGCCCCCCTCCCACAGTATGCTGTCTGCTCATATCTCCCCTAGCATTAGATAAACTACAACTCCCAGCATGTCTTCACTGACAGTAGCGGGACACAAGATGAAAGTGGCAGGATTAGCCCTGCGCTCACAGCTGTCAATCAAGGAAGTTTGTCCATGACATAGGTGATGACTCATGGACACAGCAGGACTAGTATGTGTCCAAGCAGGCAGGGGGGGCAGTTGTTTGACTGGCTTTTCAGTATATTGGTTGGTTATACATGCTTTGCGACATATCAAAAGTTTTTGTATCTGACAGCGCCCATTTAAGGGCTCAGACAATTTTATTTGTACGTTTTCGTTTTTTCCTCCTCGCCTTCTAAAAATCATAACTCTTATATTTTCATCCACAGACCCATATGAGGGTTTGTTTTTCTTTGTAATGACATCACTAATTTTACCATAAAATGTATGGCCCAACCCAAAAAAATACTATTTGTGTAGGGAAATTGATAAAAAAAATAAATTAAAATAACGCAATTTAGCAAATTTTGGCAGGTTTCGTTTTCCTGCTGTACACTTTACGGTTAAATGTTTTCTTTATTCTGTGGGTCAATACGATTAAAATGATACCCATGATTACGTACTTTTCTATTATTATACAGCTTTAAAAAAAAAAAAAAAAGCAAACTTTTTAACCAAATTAGTGTGTTTTAAACTTTTCTGTAGAAGCGGCGGTATGAGGGCTCATTTTTTGCGCTGTGATCTGTTCTTTTTTTTATACCAAAATTTGCAGATATAAAACTTTTAATGCATTTTTTATCAATTTTATTTGGAATAAAATGTTATCAAAAAAAAAGCAGCAATTTGACTTTTTTATTTTTTTAATTTTTATGTTCAACATATGGGATAATTAACATTATATTTTAATAATTCGGATATTTACGCATGCGGCGATACCAATTATGTTTATTAAATTTTTATTATATTTTTTTACACTTTTTGGGGATACGATGTCTAGGGGCCGGAGTACCCCTTTAAGAATATATTTTTTATAGTTCGAACATTTACGCACGCGGCAATACCACATATGTTTATTTTTATTATGGTTACATATTTTTTATATAGAATTTGGGAAAAGGGGGGGGGGGATTTTAACTTTTAATAAGGAAGGGGTTAATGTGTGTGTTTTTAAACTTTTTTTTTTTTTCTTTTTACACTTTTTAGTCCCCTTAGGGGTCTTTTAGGAGGAATCATTAGATTCCTCATACAGATCAATGTGGTTTCATAAAACCACATTGATCTGTGTGCTCTGTGCTCGATTGATAAAGTCTGGTCCTGCCAGGTTTTATCATTCACAGCGCAGCAGCAGACCCGGAAGGATAGGTAAGCCTTCCCCCCCCCCCCCCCCGGCTACCTTCACAGTGGATCGCCCCCCCACACGCAATCGCGCAGCGGGGGGGGGGGGAATGATCCACCCCACTGGACGCCACTCTCAACTTTGGGTTAATAGCCGGCCGCGGCAATCGCGGAATCAGCTGGGGGCCGCGCGGTATGACACGGGCTTGAGTCGGGAGCCCCAGTCATACATCGCTTGCCGTCTCAGGACGAGCCAGCTCGTCATTCGTCAGCAACCGGTTAAAGGGGTACTTCGGCCCTAATACATCTTATTCCCTAGATTCTTTGCGAGTTTGTGAGCTGGCGGCGCGGCGCGCAGCTCAAGGAGGTGGGTGCCGAATGCAAGATTTCGGGGGTCCCCAGCGGTCAGACATCTTATCCCCTATTCTTTGGATAGGGGATAAGATGTCTTAGGGCCGGAGTACCCCTTTAACTTTGGATTGCATATTAAATACATCTCACATTCACCTTATTTGAGTCTCTTTGTCCTATCTTTCTGTAGTGGTCATGAATTTACCACGTGCGAGTTGTTACACAATTTTTCCCAAACCTTCACCAGACCAAACCTGTGGATAGTGTGTGTAAAAAGGCGCACATTCTGGCACAACGGGTTAAAAAGTCGCAGAGGAGGAACCAAAGTGAAAGTGAATTGTGTACTAGCACCATATTTATCACATGCTGCGCAATCAGGAAATAAATTTGGCCAACATACACATTACCACCACACAAATTAGAGGTGTAGAGAAATCGTTCACCTACACCAACTCCTAGACCATGAAAAAGGTATCTTTTCTTTTAGAATTTTCTCATATAGAACAAGATTTCCCACATTCTGAACATGAATATGACTTCTCTCATGTGTGAATTCTCTCATGTTTAACAAGACAGGCTTTACGTGTAAAGCATTTCCCACATTCTGAACACGAATATGGCTTCTCTCCTGTGTGAATTCTCTCATGTATAACAAGACCTGATTTATATGTAAAACATTTCCCACATTCTGAACAGGAAAACGGCTTCTCTCCTGTGTGACTTCTCTCATGTATAATAAGATTTGATTTATATACAAAACATTTCCCACATTCTGAACAGGACAACGGAATCTCTCCAATGTGATTTGACTCATGTGTAACAAGCTGTAATTTTTCTGAAAAACATTTCCCACATTTTGAACATGAATAGGGCTTCTCTCCTATGTGAATTCTCACATGTTTTATAAGATTAGATTTTTTTATAAAACTTCTCTCACATTCTAAACATGGAAAAAGCTGATTTCCTTTGTGACTTTTCTCATGTATAAGAAGACGTTGTTTGGATGTAAAACATTTCCCACATTCAGGGCACGGATATGGCCTCTCTGCTGAGTGAATTTCCTGATGTTTAACAAGATCTGCTTTCTGAGCAAAACGTTTCCCACATTGTGAACATGAATATGGATTCTCTGCTATGTGCATTCTCTCATGTGACACAAGTTCTGATGTATTTGTAAAACATTTCCCACACAGTGAACATGAATACTTCTCCTCTGTGTGACTTTTTCTGTGTGTTACAAGATCAGAATTTTTTGTAAACTCTTTTTTACATTCACCACAATGAAACCTTTTCCCTTCTCTCTGATCTGTCCTTGTGGTAACAACCTGTGATGGGTCAGGAGAAGGTTTCCCATGATTAGGGGCATTATATGATAGATCTGTACTGTGAGGTCCTGGATGTACAGTAAGGGGAAGGAGGTCCTCTCCTGGAGAGTGCTGCATGAAGTCTTGAATTTCAACTTTCAAACATTGTGTAAACATGACGTGTCCATCAGCATCATTATTAAGATGTTCTGTTTGGATTAAAAATTGATTTTGTAAATTTTTTTTTTTTAAGCACAAAAGTAGACAAATGTATAATATTCCTAAAACAGCCAAAGTCAGATGTGGATCCAGCAGGACAGAGAAGTAGACATCCAATTTATGTCACATGCATGTACTATCCTTTTGTGAATTTGGTTTAAAAAAATGCAGCCTTATAAAACATTGCACTGGCCCCGCCTACAACAGCTCCTCAACACTGGCCCCGCCTACAACAGCTCCTCAGCACTGGCCCCACCTACATCAGCACCTCAGCACTGGCCCCGCCTACAACAGCTCCTCAGCACTGGCCCCACCTACATCAGCTCCTCAACACTGGCCCCGCCTACAACAGCTCCTCAGCACTGGCCCCACCTACATC
This sequence comes from Hyla sarda, assembly GCF_029499605.1. Classification (NCBI taxonomy): domain Eukaryota; kingdom Metazoa; phylum Chordata; class Amphibia; order Anura; family Hylidae; genus Hyla; species Hyla sarda. Next base: position 1,766,083 of record NC_079190.1, read on the forward strand.
AGCTCCTCAACACTGGCCCCGCCCACATCAGCTCCTCAGCACTGGCCCCGCCCACATCAGCTCAGCAGCACTGGCCCCACCTACATCAGCTCCTCAGCGCTGGCCCCACCTACATCAGTTTCTCAGCACTGGCCCCGTCCACATCAGCTCCTCAGCACTGGCCCCACCCACATCAGCTCCTTAGCACTGGCCCCTCCTACATCAGCTCCTCCACAATGGCCCCACCTACATCAGCTCCTCACCACTGGCCCCACCCACATCAGCTCCTCCGCACTGGCCCCGCCTACAACAGCGCCTCCGCACTGGCCCCGCCTACAACAGCGCCTCAGCACTGGCCCCGCCTACAACAGCTTCTACATCAGTGTATTTAGTAACTAGTGTGGGCACTAGAGTCATCATCTATACACCTTCTTATACCTTGTGATGTATAGAGCCCAGGTGTATATATCCTGTACATGGAGTATACAGACCTCACCATGACCCCAGTGCCCCCTGTACCCACAGTAATGGTCAATAAGTCTTCTCTTACCCAGTGGTGATGTTGGGGTCCGGTGATCCCCCATCATGACTATGTCCTGGTACAGATCCTTGTGTCCTTCTATATACTCCCACTCCTCCATGGAGAAATAGACAGTGACGTCCTGACACCTTATAGGAACCTGACACACACAATGATACAGTCATCAGCAGAGCCCTCCCTTATTGTATAATGTCCCAGCATTCCCAGCAGTGTCACCTCTCCAGTCAGCAGCTCAGTCATCCTGGTGGTCAGTTCTAGGATCTTCTGCTCATGTATCAGTGAATGAGGTGGAGGATCCTTGGGGGTGGGGCTCTGGGTGGTGCCCGATCCTCCTGACACACGGGGGGTCACACACTCACCAGACCACTTCTTCACTACTGTGTAATCCTGTGTATGGTGAGACACTGATCACTACAGACATTCTAAGAATCCGCCCCCTTTCCAGTCATTTCCGGGATTATTTCTAGGGATAAGACGTCATGTGACCTCTCACCTCTCCGGTTATCAGGTGGATTATCTCTAGGGTGAGGTGTAATATCCTGGCAGCCATGTGCTTTCTGGCCTTCTCCATCCTTGTTGGGTCTATATCTATAGGACATATACAGAGTGACTGAATACATTGTATATATGTGATGATCACATGATGGGGGGTCTATGGGACCCTCACCCCTGGTCTCCTCTACAATCAGGAAGGTCTCCTCTTACCCAGTGGTGATGTTGGGGGCCGGTGATCCCCCATCATGACTATGTCCTGGTACAGATCCTTGTGTCCTTCTATATACTCCCACTCCTCCATGGAGAAATAGACAGTGACGTCCTGACACCTTATAGGAACCTGACACACACAATGATACAGTCATCAGCAGAGCCCTCCCTTATTGTATAATGTCCCAGCATTCCCAGCAGTGTCACCTCTCCAGTCAGCAGCCTACCCCTCCCTCCTGACACCTCCAGCAGTGTCACCTCTCCAGTCAGCAGCCTGCCCCTCCCTCCTGACACCTCCAGCAGTGTCACCCCTCCAGTCATCAGCCTGCCCCTCCCTCCTGACACCTCCAGCAGTGCTCACCTCTCCAGTCATCAGCCTGCCCCTCCCTCCTGACACCTCCAGCAATGCTCACCTCTCCAGTCATCAGCCTTCCCCTCCCTCCTGACACCTCCAGCAGTGTCACCTCTCCAGTCATCAGCCTGCCCCTCCCTCCTGACACCCCCAGCAGTGCTCACCTCTCCAGTCATCAGCCTGCCCCTCCCTCCTGACACCTCCAGCAGTGCTCACCTCCCCAGTCATCAGCCTGCCCCTCCCTCCTGACACCTCCAGCAGTGCTCACCTCTCCAGTCATCAGCCTGCCCCTCCCTCCTGACACCTCCAGCAGTGCTCACCTCTCCAGTCATCAGCCTGCCCCTCCCTCCTGACACCTCCAGCAGTGCTCACCTCTCCAGTCATCAGCCTGCCCCTCCCTCCTGACACCCCCAGCAGTGCTCACCTCTCCAGTCATCAGCCTGCCCCTCCCTCCTGACACCTCCAGCAGTGTCACCTCTCCAGTCATCAGCCTGCCCCTCCCTCCTGACACCTCCAGCAGTGCTCACCTCTCCAGTCATCAGCCTGCCCCTCCCTCCTGACACCCCCAGCAGTGCTCACCTCTCCAGTCATCAGCCTGCCCCTCCCTCCTGACACCTCCAGCAGTGCTCACCTCTCCAGTCATCAGCCTGCCCCTCCCTCCTGACACCTCCAGCAGTGCTCACCTCTCCAGTCATCAGCCTGCCCCTCCCTCCTGACACCTCCAGCAGTGCTCACCTCTCCAGTCATCAGCCTGCCCCTCCCTCCTGACACCTCCAGCAGTGCTCACCTCTCCAGTCATCAGCCTGCCCCTCCCTCCTGACACTTCTAGCAGTGCTCACCTCTCCAGTCATCAGCCTGCCCCTCCCTCCTGACACCCCCAGCAGTGCTCACCTCTCCAGTCATCAGCCTGCCCCTCCCTCCTGACACCTCCAGCAGTGCTCACCTCTCCAGTCAGCAGCCTGCCCCTCCCTCCTGACACCTCCAGCAGTGCTCACCTCTCCAGTCATCAGCCTGCCCCTCCCTCCTGACACCTCCAGCAGTGCTCACCTCTCCAGTCATCAGCCTGCCCCTCCCTCCTGACACCCCCAGCAGTGCTCACCTCTCCAGTCAGCAGGTCGGCCATCTTGTTGATGAGTTCCAGGATCTCCTGATGACTGTTTCCCTCATGTATCAGTGAGTGAGGTGGAGGCAGCGATATAGGAACCTGCTCCCTGCTCCATCCTTCCCCCTCTTCTGTCTTCACTACCATGTAATCCTGTGTATGGAGGAGACATTGATGTCACTTTATCCCTTCACCTCTCCAGCCATGTCCATGGTTTAGAGATAGAAGAGACGGGACATGATCTCCAGAATCCCTCACCTCTCCGCTCAGCAGGGACATGATCTCTAGGGCCACGTGTAATATTCTCTCCTCCATCACATCCAGGTCCTTCTCCATCCTTAGGGGGCAGTCAGGAGAAGAAAGGGAGACCCCCGACCACTAATGGAGACCTCCCCCTGGAGAGTGTATATAAAGACAAACTGTAAGAGACTTTATGGTGACTCCACACACACTCACTGGCCACTTCATTAGGTCACATGTTTAATCACTTGTTAAACACAAATAGCTAATCAGCCAATGACATGGAAGCATGGAAGTGCATTTAGACATGTAGACACGGCCAAGACAACCTGCTGAAGTTCAAACTGAGAAACAGAATGAGGAAGAAATGGGATGTAAGTGACAATGAAGGTGTCAGGGTTGTTGGCACCAGATGGGCCGGGCTGAGGATTTCACACACAAACTTCATAAAGGCAACAATATCTCAAATAACCACTGGTTACAACCAAGGTCTGCACAATACCATCTCTGATCGCACATGTCCAGCCTCAAAGCAGATGGGCTACAACAGCAGAAGACCACACCGGGGGCCACTCCTGTCACCTAACAAGAAACTGAGGCCACAATTCACACAGGCACCAAAACTGGAGAATGGAAGATGGAGGAACGTCGTCTGGTCTGAGGAGTCTCCATTCCAGCTGTGACATCCGATGGGTCAGAATTTGGGGTAAACAACAAAGCATGGATCCCTCCTGCCTTGTATCAGTGGGTCAGCTGGTGATGGTGAAATTGTGGGGGGGGGGACATTTTCTGGACACTCTGGGCCCCTTAGTAATAATTGTTCCTGGTATAAACCCCACGGCCTACCTGAGTATTGTTACTGACCATGTCCGTCCCTTTATGACCACAGTGGAGCCATCTTCTGATGAGACTTCTAGTAGGATAATGTCCCATGTCACATGACATCATCTCATACAGGACAACGAGGTCACATGACATCATCACATACAGGACAATGAGGTCACATGACCATCTCATACAGGACAATGAGGTCACATGACATCTCATACAGGACAATGAGGTCACATGACATCATCACATACAGGACAATGAGGTCACATGACCATCTCATACAGGACAATGAGGTCACATGACATCTCATACAGGACAATGAGGTCACATGACATCATCACATACAGGACAATGAGGTCACATGACATCATCTCATACAGGACAATGAGGTCACATGACCATCTCATACAGGACAATGAGGTCACATGACCATCTCATACAGGACAATGAGGTCACTGGACTGCAGTGGCCTCCACAGTCACCAAATAATGGATCGATCCAATGCAGAGTCACTACCTCCAGTAATAGGCCGATCCAATGTACAGTCACTACCTCCAATAATGGGTTGATCCAATGTATAGTTACTACCTCCAATAATGGGCCGATCCAATGTACAGTTACTACCTCCAATAATGGGCTGATCCAATGTATAGTCACTACCTCCAACAATAGGCCGATCCAATGTACAGTTACTATCTCCAATAATGGGCTGATCCAATGTACAGTTACTACCTCCAATAATGGGCTGATCCAATGTACAGTTACTACCTCCAATAATGGGCTGATCCAATGTACAGTTACTACCTCCAATAATGGGTTGATCCAATGTACAGTTACTATCTCCAATAATGGGCTGATCCAATGTACAGTCACTACCTCCAATAATAGGCCGATCCAATGTACAGTTACTACCTCCAATAATGGGCTGATCCAATGTACAGTTACTACCTCCAATAACGGGCCGATCCAATGTACAGTTCCTACCTCCAATATTGGGCTGATCCAATGTACAGTTACTATCTCCAATAATGGGCTGATCCAATGTACAGTTACTACCTCCGATAATGGGCTGATCCAATGTACATTTACTACCTCCGATAATGGGCTGATACAATGTACATTTACTACCTACAATAATGGGCCGATCCAATGTACAGTTACTACCTCCAATAATGGGCCGATCCAATGTTCAGTTACTACCTCCAATAATGGGCCGATCCAATGTACAGTTACTACCTCCAATAATGGGGTGATCCAATGTACAGTTACTACCTCCAATAATGGGCTGATCCAATGTACAGATACTACCTCCAATAATGGCCTGATCCAATGTACAGTTACTACCTCCAATAATGGGCTGATCCAATGTACAGATACTACCTCCCATAATGGGCTGATCCAATGTACAGTTACTATCTCCAATAATGGGCTGATCCAATGTACAGATACTACCTCCAATAATGGGCTGATCCAATGTACAGTTACTACCTCCAATAATGGGCTGATCCAATGTACAGTTACTATCTCCAATAATGGGCTGATCCAATGTACATTTACTACCTCCAATAATGGGCTGATCCAATGTACAGTTACTACCTCCAATAATGGGCTGATCCAATGTACAGTTACTACCTCCAATGGTGGGCCGATCCAATGTACAGTTACTACCTCCAATAATGGGCTGATCCAATGTACAGTTACTACCTCCAATAATGGGCTGATCCAATGTACAGTTACTACCTCCAATAATGGGCTGATCCAATGTACAGTTACTACCTCCAATAATGGGTCGATCCAATGTACAGTTACTACCTCCAAAAATTGATCAATCCAACACATATTGCCTACCTACAAAAATGGCCGATCGAATACACGGTCACTACCTACAATGATGGATCGATCTAATGCAGTGTCACTATCTATAATAATGGGCCAATCCAATAGACGGTCACTACCTATCATAATGGATCGATCGAATACACGGTCACAACCTACAGTAATGGATCGATCCAATACACGGTCACTATCTATAATAATGGGCCAATCCAATACACGGTCACTACCTACCATAATGGATCGATCCAATACACGGTCACTGCCTACAATAATGGATCGATTCAATACATGGTCACTATCTATAATAATGGGCCAATCCAATACACGGTCACTACCTACCATAATGGGCCAATCCAATACACGGTCACTACCTACAATAAAAGTTAGATCCAAAACACGGTCACTACCTACAATAATGGACCGATCCAATACACGGTCACTACCTACAATAATAGATCGATCCAATACACGGTCACTACCTACAATTTGGATCGATCCAATACATGGTCACTACCTACAATAATGGATCGATCCAATACACGGTCACTACCTACAATAATAGATCGATCCAATACACGGTCACTACCTACAATAATGGATCGATCCAATACACGGTCACTACCTACAGTAATGAATCAATCCAATACACGGTCACTACCTAAAGTAATGGATCGATCCAATACACGGTCACTACCTACAATAATGGATCAATCCAATACACGGTCACTACCTACCATAATGGGCCAATCCAATACACGGTCACTACCTACAATAAAAGTTAGATCCAAAACACGGTCACTACCTACAATAATGGACCGATCCAATACACGGTCACTACCTACAATAATAGATCGATCCAATACACGGTCACTACCTACAATATGGATCGATCCAATACATGGTCACTACCTACAATAATGGATCGATCCAATACACGGTCACTACCTACAATAATAGATCGATCCAATACACGGTCACTACCTACAATAATGGATCGATCCAATACACGGTCACTACCTACAGTAATGAATCAATCCAATACACGGTCACTACCTAAAGTAATGGATCGATCCAATACACGGTCACTACCTACAATAATGGATCAATCCAATACACGGTCACTACCTACAATAATGGATCGATCCAATACACGGTCACAACCTACAATAATGGATCGATCCAATACACGGTCACTACCTACAGTAATGGACCAATCCAATACACGCCCACTACCTACAATAATGGATCAATCCAATACACGGTCACTACCTACAGTAATGGATCAATCCAATACACGGTCACTACCTACAGTAATGGATCAATCCAATACACGGTCACTACCTACAGTAATGGACCGATCCAATACACGGTCACTACCTACAATAATGGATCAATCCAATACACGGTCACTACCTACAATAATGGATCGATCCAATACACGGTCACTACCTACAGTAATGGATCAATCCAATACACGGTCACTACCTACAGTAATGGACCGATCCAATACACGGTCACTACCTACAATAATGGATCAATCCAATACATGGTCACTACCTACAATAATGGACCGATCCAATACACGGTCACTACCTACAATAATGGATAAATCCAATACACGGTCACTACCTACAATAATGGATCGATCCAATACACGGTCACTACCTACAATAAGTGGTCAGTATGACTAAGATCGCTTAGACGATCGAAACGCGTCACTGCTGTCTCCCTTCCTGTATGTTGCTGTGTTGACAATAAATCCATGCATTCGAGTTCCTGCTGCGCTGGATATTTCTTGCTTTTCAACACGTTACTTATCAGCTCTGTCCGGGCTGAATCCGTGACGCGGCTGGCGGCAATCGAGGGGTGAGCTGGTTTAACCACATACAACTTTACCTACAATAATGGATCGATCCAATACACGGTCACTACCTAGAATAATGGATCGATCCAATACACGGTCACTACCTAGAATAATGGATCGATCCAATACACGGTCACTACCTAGAATAATGGACCGACCCAATACACGGTCACAACCTACAATAATGGATCGACCCAATACACGGTCACAACCTACAATAATGGATCAATCCAATACACGGTCACTACCTACAATAATGGATCGATCCAATACACGGTCACTACCTACAATAATGGATCGATCCAATACACGGTCACTACCTAGAATAATGGATCGATCCAATACACGGTCACTTCCTAGAATAATGGATCGATCCAATACACGGTCACTACCTAGAATAATGGATCGATCCAATACACGGTCACTATCTATAATAATGGATTGATCCAATACACGGTCACTACCTAGAATAATGGACCGATCCAATACACGGTCACAACCTACAATAATGGATCGACCCAATACACGGTCACTACCTACAATAATGGATCGATCCAATACACGGTCACTACCTACAATAATGGATCGATCCAATACATGGTCACTACCTACAATAATGGATCGATCCAATACACTGTCACTACCTACAATAATGGATCGATCCAATACATGGTCACTACCTACAATAATGGATCGATCCAATACACGGTCACTACCTACAATAATGGATCGATCCAATACACGGTCACTATCTATAATAATGGATCGATCCAATACACTGTCACTACCTACAATAATGGATCGATCCAATACACGGTCACTACCTACAGTAATGGATCAATCCAATACACGGTCACTACCTACAGTAATGGACCGATCCAATACACGGTCACTACCTACAGTAATGGATCAATCCAATACACGGTCACTACCTACAGTAATGGACCGATCCAATACACGGTCACTACCTACAATAATGGACCGATCCAATACATGGTCCTACCTACAATAATGGATCGATCCAATACACGGTCACTACCTACAATAATGGACCGATCCAATACATGGTCACTACCTACAATAATGGACCGATCCAATACATGGTCACTACCTACAATAATGGATCGATCCAATACACGGTCACTACCTACAATAATGGATCGATCCAATACACGGTCACTACCTACAGTAATGGATCGATCCAATACACGGTCACTACCTATAATAATGGATCGATCCAATACACGGTCACTACCTATAATAATGGATCGATCCAATACACGGTCACTGCCTACAATAATGGATCAATCCAATACACGGTCACTACCTACAATAATGGATCAATCCAATACACGGTCACTACCTACAATAATGGATCGATCCAATACACGGTCACTACCTACAATAATGGACCGATCCAATACACGGTCACTGCCTACAATAATGGATCGATCCAATACACGGTCACTACCTATAATAATGGATCGATCCAATACACGGTCACTACCTATAATAATGGATCGATCCAATACACGGTCACTACCTACAATAATAGATCGATCCAATACACGGTCACTACCTACAGTAATGGATCGATCCAATACACGGTCACTACCTATAATAATGGATCGATCCAATACACGGTCACTACCTATAATAATGGATCGATCCAATACACGGTCACTGCCTACAATAATAGATCGATCCAATACACGGTCACTACCTATAATAATGGATCGATCCAATACACGGTCACTACCTACAATAATAGATCGATCCAATACACGGTCACTACCTACAATAATAGATCGATCCAATACACGGTCACTACCTACAGTAATGGATCGATCCAATACACGGTCACTACCTACAGTAATGAATCAATCCAATACACGGTCACTACCTAAAGTAATGGATCGATCCAATACACGGTCACTACCTACAATAATGGATCAATCCAATACACGGTCACTACCTACCATAATGGGCCAATCCAATACACGGTCACTGCCTACAATAATAGATCGATCCAATACACGGTCACTACCTATAATAATGGATCGATCCAATACACGGTCACTACCTACAATAATAGATCGATCCAATACACGGTCACTACCTACAATAATAGATCGATCCAATACACGGTCACTACCTACAGTAATGGATCGATCCAATACACGGTCACTACCTACAGTAATGGATCTTACTCGTACTATCTAGAACACTGGTCTCGCTGTGGCCCACCACTGTCCGCATGCTGGGAGTTGAAGTTTTGCAACATCTGGAGGGCCACAGCTTGAGACCACTGATCTAGAAGGTATGACGGGGGGGGGGGGGGTAATCATTCTCTTCTTGACCCCTCATATATTATTAAGTTAAACTTAAGACACATTGATCAAAGTTATCACAGAACATACAGAGACTTCACCTCCTCAATAATGATACAATTCTCTCTTCTCACCACTAACCTCTCTGAATATAGAAGATTCCAGGTGTCTTAAGGACCTTCAGTGATGTCAGGATCATGTGATCAGTCACATGGGTGGGAGGAGTCAGGCTCCAGGCTGTACGGCTGAAGGGACTAAAGCAGTGATCGCGAACCTTTTTGAGCCCGAGTGCCCGAACCATAATGCACGACAACACAGCAATTAAAGCAGAATACACATTAGCTTGGCAGTATAGTTCCTCCACATTAGGTGCAGTATAGTTCCCCCACATTAGGTGCAGTATAGTTCCCCCACATTAGGTGCAGTATAGTTCCCCCACATTAGGTGCAGTATAGTTACCCCACATTAGGTGCAGTATAGCTCCCCCCACATTAGGTGCAGTATAGTTCCCCCACATTAGGTGCAGTATAGTTCCCCCCACATTAGGTGCAGTATAGTTCCCCCACATTAGGTGCAGTATAGTTTCCCCCCACATTAGGTGTAGTATAGTTCCCCCCACATTAGGTGCAGTATAGTTTCCCCCCACATTAGGTGCAGTATAGTTCCCCCACATTAGGTGCAGTATAGTTCCCCCCACATTAGGTGCAGTATAGTTCCCCCCACATTAGGTGCAGTATAGTTTCCCCCCACATTAGGTGCAGTATAGTTCCCCCACATTAGGTGCAGTATAGTTCATCCACATTAGGTGCAGTATAGTTCATCAACATTGGGTGCAGTATAGTTCATCCACATTGGGTGCAGTATAGTTCCCCCACATTAGGTGCAGTATAGTTCATCCACATTAGGTGCAGTATAGTTCATCCACATTGGGTGCAGTATAGTTCATCCACATTGGGTGCAGTATAGTTCCCCCACATTAGGTGCAGTATAGTTCCCCCACATTAGGTGCAGTATAGTTCCCCCACATTAGGTGCAGTATAGTTCATCCACATTGGGTGCAGTATAGTTCCCCCACATTGGGTGCAGTATAGTTCATCCACATTAGGTGCAGTATAGTTCCCCCACATTAGGGTTGGCAGTATAGTTCCTCCACATTAGGGTTGGCAGTATAGTTCCCCCCACAAGGTTGGCAGTATAATTCCCCCCACATTAGGCAGGCAGAGTTCCCCCACATTAGGCAAGCAGTGTTCCCCCACATTAGGCAGGCAGTGTTCCCCCACATTAGGCAGGCAGTGTTCCCCCACATTAGGCAAGCAGTGTTCCCCCACATTAGACAGGTAGTGTTCCCCCACATTAGACAGGCAGTGTTCCCCCACATTAGGCAGGCAGTGTTCCCCCACATTAGGCAGGCAGTGTTCCCCCACATTAGGCAGGCAGTGTTCCCCCACATTAGGCAGACAGTGTTCCCCCGCATTAGGCAGGCAGTATTCCCCCACATTAGGCAGGCAGTGTTCCCCCACATTAGGCAGGCAGTGTTCCCCCACATTAGGGTTGGCAGTATAGTTCCCCCCACAAGGTTGGCAGTATAATTCCCCCCACATTAGGCAAGCAGTGTTCCCCCACATTAGACAGGCAGTGTTCCCCCACATTAGGCAAGCAGTGTTCCCCCACATTAGGCAAGCAGTGTTCCCCCACATTAGACAGGTAGTGTTCCCCCACATTAGACAGGTAGTGTTCCCCCACATTAGACAGGTAGTGTTCCCCCACATTAGGCAGGCAGTGTTCCCCCGCATTAGGCAGGCAGTGTTCCCCCGCATTAGGCAGGCAGTGTTCCCCCACATTAGGCAGTGTTCCCCCACATTAGGCAGGCAGTGTTCCCCCACATTAGGCAGACAGTGTTCCCCCGCATTAGGCAGGCAGTATTCCCCCACATTAGGCAGGCAGTGTTCCCCCACATTAGGCAGGCAGTGTTCCCCCACAGTAGGCAGGCAGTGTTCCCCCACATTAGGCAGGCAGTGTTCCCCCACATTAGGCAGGCAGTATTCCCCCACATTAGGCAGGCAGTGTTCCTCCACATTAGGCAGGCAGTGTTCCCCCACATTAGGCAGGCAGTGTTCCCCCACATTAGGCAGGCAGTGTTCCCCCACATTAGGCTGGCAGTGTTCCCCCACATTAGGCAGGCAGTGTTCCCCCACATTAGACAGGCAGTGTTCCCCCACATTATGCAGACAGCGTTCCCCCAAATTAGACAGACAGTGTTCCCCTACATTAGGCAGGCAGTGTTCCCCCACATTAGGCAGGCAGTGTTCCCCCACATTAGGCAGGCAGAGTTCCCCCACATTAGACAGACAGTGTTCCCCCACATTATGCTGACAGCGTTCCCCCAAATTAGACAGACAGTGTTCCCCCACATTAGACAGGCAGTGTTCCCTCACATTAGGCAGGCAGAGTTCCCCCACATTAGGCAGGCAGAGTTCCCCCACATTAGACAGGCAGTGTCCCCCCACAGACATACAGCCTCCAGCCATATACAGTGTATGGCTGGAGGCTGTATGTCTGTGTCAGAACACCGAAGATGACGTCCCGCTGACCACTTACCATGCGCGCGTCATCCTCGGTGCTCCCCGATACTCAGCGTGCCACATAGGTTCGCCATCACTGGACTAAAGGATCTTTGGTGATGTCAGGATCATGTGATCAGTCATATGGGTGGGAGGAGTCAGGCTACAACTTACATGAGAACAACAACCTAAAAAAAGAGTCCAAAAAATGGCTCCTCAAAATAACTGGAAAGGGGGGTCTAATAAGACAGAAGACCAAATATGTAAACCTACAATACGCTACAAAGAGCGTAAACCTTATGTCCCAATAATGAAATACAAATAATATAAAAATACATATGTAAATTTTATTAAATACAAAGACATAAATTAAAAATATATTATATAAAATAGGAAAAGAAAATTCATACACAGTCAATATAAATCCATAGATATAAGTTAGTAAAAATTCATCTCAATTTACAACATATAATAATTGATAATAATAAAAGCAGGAAAAAAAATGTTTATATAAAGGGAGAGTTGAGTCCGGTAGGTGGATTAAAAAATGTATATATATATATATATATATATATATATATATATATATATATATACATTTATACATATATACAGATACATCACCCTCCAGATACATCACCCCCAGATACATCACCCCCCAGATACATCACCCCCCAGATACATCACCCCCCAGATACATCACCCCAAGATACATCCCACCCAGATACATCCCACCCAGATACATCCCACCCAGATACATCACCCCAGATACATCACCCCAGATACATCCCTTCCAGATACATCACCCCCAGATACATCACCCCAGATACATCACCCCAGATACATCACCCCAGATACATCACCACCCAGATACATCCCTCCCAGATACATCACCCCAGATACATCACCCGCAGATACATCACCCCCCAGATACATCACCCCAGATACATCACCCCAGATACATCCCCCCAGATACATCACCCCCAGATACATCACCCCAGATACATCACCCCGAGATACATCACCCCGAGATACATCACCCCAGATACATCACCCCCAGATACATCCCCCCCCCTACATACATCACCCCCCAGATACATCCGTGCAGTTCTGCACCAGCTGCAGAGCCACAGGTTGCAGATCACTGCTCTATTGTGCAGCAGCAGCTGACCCGAAAACAGTACAACTCCCAGCATGCCCTGACACAGCCTGACTCCTAGCATGCCCTGCACAACCTACAACTCCCAACATGCCCTGACACAGCTTACGACTCCCAGCATGCCCATACACAGCCTATGAGTCCCAGCATGCCCATACACAGCCTATGACTCCCAGCATACACAGCCTATGACTCCCAGCATGACTTGACACAGCCTACGACTCCCAGCATGCCCTGACACAGCCTGACTCCCAGCATGCCCTGACACAGCCTACGACTCCTAGCATGCCCTGCACAGCCTATGACTCCCAGCATGCCCTGCACAGCCTACGACTCCTAGCATGCCCTGACACAGCCTACGACTCCTAGCATGCCCTGCACTGCCTACGACTCCCAGCATGCCCTGCACAGCTTACGACTCCTAGCATGCCCTGACACAGCCTACGACTCCTAGCAGGCCCTGCACAGCCTACGACTCCCAGCATGCCCTGACACAGCCTACGACTCCCAGCATGCCCTGACACAGCCTACGACTCCCAGCATGCCCTGACACAGCCTATGACTCCCAGCATGCCCTGACACAGCCTACGACTCCTAGCATGCCCTGACACAGCCTACGACTCCTAGCATGCCCTGACACAGCCTACGACTCCTAGCATGCCCTGACACAGCCTACGACTCCTAGCATGCCCTGAAACAGCCTACGCCTCCAGCATGCCCTGACACAGCCTACGACTCCCAGCATGCCCTGCATAGCCTACGACTCCTAGCATGCCCTGACACAGCCTATAACTCCCAGCATGCCCTGACACAGCCTACGACTCCCAGCATGCCCTGCACAGCCTACGACTCCCAGCATGCCCTGACACAGCCTACGACTCCTAGCATGCCCTGACACAGCCTATGACTCCCAGCATGCCCTGCACAGCCTACGACTCCTAGCATGCCCTGACACAGCCTACGACTCTCAGCATGCCCTGACACAGCCTACGACTCCCAGCATGCCCTGACACAGCCTACGACTCCCAGCATGCCCTGACACAGCCTATGACTCCTAGCATGCCCTGACACAGCCTACGACTCCTAGCATGCCCTGACACAGCCTACGACTCCTAGCATGCCCTGACACAGCCTACGACTCCCAGCATGCCCTGCACAGCCTACGACTCCCAGCATGCCCTGATACAGCCTACGACTCCCAGCATGCCCTGACACAGCCTACGGCTCCCAGCATGCCCTGACACAGCCTATGACTCCTAGCATGCCCTGACACAGCCTACGACTCCTAGCATGCCCTGACACAGCCTACGACTCTCAACATGCCCTGACACAGCCTACGACTCCCAGCATGCCCTGACACAGCCTATGACTCCCAGCATGCCCTGACACAGCCTATGACTCCCAGCATGCCCTGACACAGCCTACGACTCCTAGCATGCCCTGACACAGCCTACGACTCCTAGCATGCCCTGACACAGCCTACGACTCCCAGCATGCCCTGCACAGCCTACGACTCCCAGCATGCCCTGATACAGCCTATGACTCCCAGCATGCCCTGACACAGCCTACGACTCCTAGCATGCCCTGCACAGCCTACGACTCCTAGCATGCCCTGACAAAGCCTATGACTCCCAGCATGCCCTGACACAGCCTACGACTCCCAGCATGCCCTGCACAGCCTACGACTCCCAGCATGCCCTGACACAGCCTACGACTCTCAGCATGCCCTGACACAGCCTACGACTCCCAGCATGCCCTGACACAGCCTATGACTCCCAGCATGCCCTGACACAGCCTACGACTCCTAGCATGCCCTGCACAGCCTACGACTCCTAGCATGCCCTGCACAGCCTACGACTCCTAGCATGCCCTGCACAGCCTACGACTCCCAGCATGCCCTGCACAGCCTACGACTCCTGGCATGCCCTGACACAGCCTACGACTCCTAGCATGCCTTGCACAGCCTACGACTCCCAGCATGCCCTGACACAGCCTATGACTCCCAGCATGCCCTGACACAGCCTAAGGCTCCCAGCATGCCCTGACACAGCCTACGACTCCCAGCATGCCCTGACACAGCCTATGACTCCCAGCATGCCCTGACACAGCCTACGACTCCCAGCATGCCCTGCACAGCCTACGACTCCCAGCATGCCCTGCACAGCCTACGACTCCTAGCATGCCCTGACAAAGCCTACGACTCCCAGCATGCCCTGACACAGCCTACGACTCCCAGCATGCCCTGCACAGCCTACGACTCCCAGCATGCCCTGACACAGCCTACGACTCTCAGCATGCCCTGACACAGCCTACGACTCCCAGCATGCCCTGACACAGCCTATGACTCCCAGCATGCCCTGACACAGCCTATGACTCCTAGCATGCCCTGCACAGCCTACGACTCCTAGCATGCCCTGCACAGCCTACGACTCCCAGCATGCCCTGCACAGCCTACGACTCCTAGCATGCCCTGACACAGCCTACGACTCCTAGCATGCCTTGCACAGCCTACGACTCCCAGCATGCCCTGACACAGCCTATGACTCCCAGCATGCCCTGACACAGCCTAAGGCTCCCAGCATGCCCTGACACAGCCTACGACTCCCAGCATGCCCTGACACAGCCTATGACTCCCAGCATGCCCTGACACAGCCTACGACTCCCAGCATGCCCTGCACAGCCTACGACTCCCAGCATGCCCTGCACAGCCTACGACTCCTAGCATGCCCTGACAAAGCCTACGACTCCCAGCATGCCCTGACACAGCCTACGACTCCCAGCATGCCCTGCACAGCCTACGACTCCCAGCATGCCCTGACACAGCCTACGACTCTCAGCATGCCCTGACACAGCCTACGACTCCCAGCATGCCCTGACACAGCCTATGACTCCCAGCATGCCCTGACACAGCCTATGACTCCTAGCATGCCCTGACACAGCCTACGACTCCTAGCATGCCCTGACACAGCCTACGACTCCTAGCATGCCCTGACACAGCCTATGACTCCCAGCATGCCCTGACACAGCCTATGACTCCCAGCATGCCCTGCACAGCCTACGACTCCCAGCATGCCCTGACACAGCCTATGACTCCCAGCATGCCCTGACACAGCCTATGACTCCCAGCATGCCCTGACACAGCCTACGACTCCCAGCATGCCCTGACACAGCCTACGACTCCCAGCATGCCCTGCACAGCCTACGACTCCTAGCATGCCCTGACACAGCCTACGACTCCCAGCATGCCCTGACAAAGCCTATGACTCCCAGCATGCCCTGACACAGCCTACGACTCCCAGCATGCCCTGCACAGCCTACGACTCCTAGCATGCCCTGACACAGCCTACGACTCTCAGCATGCCCTGACACAGCCTACGACTCCCAGCATGCCCTGACACAGCCTATGACTCCTAGCATGCCCTGACACAGCCTACGACTCCTAGCATGCCCTGACACAGCCTACGACTCCCAGCATGCCCTGACACAGCCTATGACTCCCAGCATGCCCTGACACAGCCTACGACTCCCAGCATGCCCTGCACAGCCTACGACTCCTAGCATGCCTTGACAAAGCCTATGACTCCCAGCATGCCCTGACACAGCCTACGACTCCCAGCATGCCCTGCACAGCCTACAACTCCTAGCATGCCCTGACACAGCCTATGACTCCCAGCATGCCCTGACACAGCCTACGACTCTCAGCATGCCCTGCACAGCCTACGACTCCTAGCATGCCCTGACACAGCCTACGACTCCCAGCATGCCCTGACACAGCCTATGACTCCTAGCATGCCCTGACACAGCCTACGACTCCCAGCATGCCCTGACACAGCCTATGACTCCTAGCATGCCCTGACACAGCCTATGACTCCCAGCATGCCCTGACACAGCCTACGACTCCCAGCATGCCCTGACACAGCCTACGACTCCCAGCATGCCCTGACACAGCCTACGACTCCCAGCATGCCCTGATACAGCCTACGACTCCCAGCATGCCCTGACACAGCCTACGACTTACGATTTATCTTTGTCTCATTCTTTGTATTCACAAGAACCTGGAATTTTAAAAGGGGTGTGTAGACTTTTTATATCTACTGTGTCTGCATGTTCACAGAACAAACCCGCTCCCATTTGCGAGGTTGGAGTTTCTATGGGACTTCTGGTACATCTCCTGATCTCTTTCCTGTCAGGCTTCAGATACAGTCATGGCGGTAAATGTTGGCACCCCTGAGATTGTTCTAGAAAAAGAAGTACTTCTCACAGGAAAGGATTGCAGTAACACAGGTTTGCTATACACAGGTTTATTCCCTTTGTGTGTATTGGAACTAAACCAAAAAAGGGAGGGGAAAAAAATGGGACATAATGTCACCAAACTCCAAAATTGGGCCGGACAAAATTATTGTCACCCTTAACTTAATCTCTTCAGGACGTGGGGCGTATGCATACGCCCTGCATCCCGAGTCCTTAAGGACATAAGGAGTATGCATACGCCCATGGGAATTCCGGTCCCCGTCGCTAGCCGGTTGGGGACCGGACCGGGATGCCTGCTGGAATCATTCAGGAAAGTTGCAGTAAAGCGATCTTTACTGTGGCAACCACTAGGAAGGCCGAACTGCAACTCCCAGCATGCCCAGACAGCCTTTGGCTGTCTGGGCATGCTGGGAGTTTTAGTTTTGCAACATCTGGAGGGTCACAGTTTGGAGACCACTGTTACAGTGGTTCCCAAACAGTAGCCCTCCAGATGTTGCCAAACTACAACTCTCAGCATGCCTAGACTGCCCAGGCATGCTGGGAGTTGTAGTTCTGTAACATCTGTCCCTTCAGATTTTGCAATTTTCATGCAATTTTTGAAAATTGCTGCTCTACCTTGAAGTCCTCTAATTTTTTCAAAAAGTAAAAATATGTTCATTTTATGATTCCAACATAAAGAAGACATATTGTGTTTGTGAATCAATATATAATTTATTTGGAATATCCATTTTCCTTACAAGCAGAGAGCTTCAAAGCTCATGAAAATTTCATGAAATTTTGGGATTTTTCACCAAAAAAGGATGCAAGAAACAACGAAAATTTACCACCAAAATAAAGTAGAATATGTCACGAAAAAACAATCTCAGAATCAGAATATTCGGTAAAAGCGTTCCAGAGTTATTAATGCTTAAAGTGACGGTGGTCAGAATTGCGAAAAAGGCCTCAGTCCTTAAGGTGAAAAAGGGCTGCGTCCTTAAGGGGTTAATATTTGGTTGCACACCCTTTGGAAAAAATAAGTGAAATCAGTGTCTTCCTATAACCATCAATAAGCTTCTTACACCTCTCAGCCAGAATGTTGGAGCACTATTCCTATAAGCATCAATAAGCTTCTTACACCTCTCAGCCGGAATGTTGGACCACTCTTCCTATAACCATCAATAAGCTTCTTACACCTCTCAGCCAGAATGTTGGACCACTCTTCCTATAACCATCAATAAGCTTCTTACACCTCTCAGCCGGAATGTTGAACCACTCTTCCTATAACCATCAATAAGCTTCTTACACCTCTCAGCCGGAATGTTGGACCACTCTTCCTATAACCATCAATAATCTTCTTACACCTCTCAGCCGGAATGTTGGACCACTCTTCCTATAAGCATCAATAAGCTTCTTACACCTCTCAGCCGGAATGTTGGACCACTCTTCCTATAACCATCAATAAGCTTCTTACACCTCTCAGCCGGAATGTTGGCGCACTCTTCCTTTACAAACTGCTCCCGGTCTCTTATTGGAAGGCACCTTTTCCCAACAGTAATTATAAGATCTCTCCACAGGTGATCAATGGGATTTAGATCTGGACTCATTGCTGACACTTAAGAACTCTCCAGCGCTTTGTTCCCATCCATTTCTGGGGCTTTTTGACGTATGTTTGGGGTCATTGTCCTGATGGAAGACCCAAGATCACAGACACAAACCCAGCTTTCTGACACTGGGCTGTACAGTGCGACCCAAAATCCATTGGTAATCCTCAGATTTCATGATGTCTTGTACACATTCAAGGCCCCCAGTGCCAGAGGCAGCAAAACAACCCAAAACATCACTGACCTCCCCCATATGTCACTGTAGGTCCTGTGTTCTTTTCTTTGTAGGCCTCATTCCATTTTCGGTAAACAGAAGAATGATGGGCTTTACCAAAAAGATCTATCTTGTCTCATCTGTCCACAAGACGTTTTCCCAGAAGTATTTTGGTTACTCAAGTTCATTTTGGTAAAATGTAGTCTCTTTTTTATGTCTTTGTGTCAGAAGTGTGGTCCTCCTGGGTCTCCTCCATAGTGGGGTCCTCCTGGGTCTCCTCCATAGTGGGGTCCTCCTGGGTCTCCTCCATAGTGGGGTCCTCCTGGGTCTCCTCCATAGTGGGGTCCTCCTGGGTCTCCTCTCCATAGCGGGGTCCTCCTGGGTCTCCTCCATAGTGGGGTCCTCCTGGGTCTCCTCCATAGTGGGGTCCTCCTGGGTCTCCCCCATAGTGGGGTCCTCCTGGGTCTCCCCCATAGTGGGGTCCTCCTGGGTCTCCTCCATTGTGGGGTCCTCCTGGGTCTCCTCCATAGTGGGGTCCTCCTGGGTCTCCTCCATAGTGGGGTCCTCCTGGGTCTCCTCCATAGTGGGGTCCTCCTGGGTCTCCTCCATAGTGGGGTCCTCCTGGGTCTCCTCCATAGTGGGGTCCTCCTGGGTCCCCTACCATAATGTTTCATTTCATTTAAATGTGGACGGATAGTTCGCGCTGACACTGATGCTCCCTGAGCCTGCAGGACAGCTTGAATATCTTTGGAACTTGTTTGGGGCTGCTTATCCACCATCCGGACGATCCTGTGTTGACACCTTTCATCATTTTTCTCTTCCGTCCACGCCCAGGGAGATTATCTACAGGTCCATGGGTTGTAAACTTCTTGATAATGTTGCGCACTGTGGACAAAGACAAATCTAGATCTCTGGAGATGGACTTGTTACCTGGAGATTATTGATATTTTTCCACAATTTTGGTTCCCAAGTCCTCAGACAGTTCTCTTCTCCTCTTTCTGTTCTCTTCTCTTTCTGTTGTCCATGCTTAGTGTGGCACACACAGACACACAATGCAAAGACTAAGTGAACTTCTCTCCTTTTTATCTGCTTTCAGGTGTGATTTTTTATATTGCCCACACCTGTTCCTTTCCCCAGGAGCATCACATGCTTGAAACAATCTTATTCATCCACAATTATGAAAGGGGCCAATAATTTTGTCCGGCCCATTTTGGGAGTTTGGTGACATTATGTCCAATTTGCTTTTTTCCCTCCCTTTTTTGGTTTAGTTCCAATACAGACAAAGGGAATAAACCTGTGTATAGCAAAACCTGTGTTACTGCAATATATATATATATACAGAGGAGAGGAGATCTATATATATATATATATATATATATATATATACACACAAAGGGAATAAACATGTGTAGAGCAAAACCTGTGTTACTGCAATATATATATATAGAGGAGATCTATATATATATATATATATATATATATATATATATATACAGAGGAGAGGAGATCTATATATATATATATATACAGAGGAGAGGAGATCTATATATATATACAGAGGAGAGGAGATCTATATATATATATATATATATTCAGAGGAGAGGAGTTCTATATATATATATATACAGAGGAGAGGAGATCTATATATATATATATATATATATATACAGAGGAGAGGAGATCTATATATATATATATATATATATATATATACAGACAAAGGGAATAAACATGTGTATAGCAAAACCTGTGTTACTGCAATCCTTTCCTGTGAGGAATACTTCATTTTATAGAAACATTTCAGGGGTGCCGACATTTACGACCAAGACTGTATTGCCCAGGACTTTTAACCCCTTAAGGACGCAGCTCATTTTCACCTTTAAGGACTGGAGCATTTTTTGCACATCTGACCACTGTCACTTTAAACATTAATAACTCTGATGCTTTTACCTTTCATTCTGATTCCGAGATTGTTTTTTCGTGACATATTCTACTTTAACATAGTGATAAAATTCGTCATTACTTGCATCACTTCTTGGTGAAAAATCCCAAAATTTCATGAAAATTTTTTAAATTTAGCATTTTTCAAACTTTGAAACTCTCTGCTTGTAAGGAAAATTGACATTCCAAATAAATTATCTATTGATTCACAAATACAATATGTCTCCTTTATGTTGGCATCATAAAGATGAAAGGTTTTTACTTTTTGAAGACATTAGAGGGTTCTTCTTTATCAATTATTTCTTTTTGGGTTTTTCTAACTATTGGCCTGATGTATTGAGTGGTATCTTATGATTCTGTAACTTGTTATCTCCGGCTTAATTGTGGGGATTCCGTTAGTTGTCCTCATGCTCTCCCGGCATTTTCTCCCCTGAAGACGTCAGTGCCACCTATTACAGTATAGCACTGATAGAAACGCGTTGGGAGGAAGGGAGCGATCGCACATGAGGCTTGTCCTTATAATACAAAGTTCATTCTGTGCATGGTATCACCCTGTATTATTGAAGTAAATTATACTTTTATTGCTGTTTACCCGCTGATTACTCTTCATTTGGGCGTACAATTTTATCTGGCGCCAGACATGAGAACTAGAGATGAGCGAACTTACAGTAAATTCGATTCGTCACGAACTTCTCGGCTCGGCCGTTGATGACTTATCCTGCATAAATTAGTTCAGCTTTCAGGTGCTCCCGTGGGCTGGAAAAGGTGGATACAGTCCTAGGAGACTCTTTTCCAGCCCACCGGAGCACCTGAACTAATTTATGCAGGAAAAGTAATCAACTGCCGAGCCGAGAAGTTTGTGACGAATCGAATTTACTGTAAGTTCGCTCATCTCTAATGAGAACCCTCCCTCATAGGGTTTCTGCGCACCATTTCCCCATCTGTGCTGCAGGTAGGACGTAAGGGAATCGTTCAATTCTAACGATTATTTTTTTTCCCTTAGTCCCAACAGCAGCACACAAAAATCCCTCCCTAATGTATAATCAGTATAATTATTGTTATAATTATTATGTGGATAGTAGATAGCATGACGGCACTGCTCAATCTGGCAATGTAGTAGTAATCAGGTGTGGAGTAACGGTAGGTGTCCGAACAGTCCTCCTATCCAGTATTTGAGTCGGTGGAGGCGCTAGGATACAATGTATAGCAAGGAATAAATGTACAATGTAGCAAAATATATCCGCACTCACCGCGGGGTTCTCGACTCGATGCTCCTCTAAGAGGCAAACTACCGGTGTTTTCGCACAAACTAGTGCTTCATCCGGCCTCCAGGCCGGATGAAGCACTAGTTTGTGCGAAAACACCGGTAGTTTGCCTCTCAGTTCCCCGGCCGTTCCCGGTTAGAGGAGCATCGAGTCGAGAACCCCGCGGTGAGTGCGGATATATTTTCTTCAGTTCTTGCTACGTTATAATTATTATGTTTATTTATTTTTTATTTAATTTTTTTTCTTTGGGATGGGGGGTTTGAAATACCCCATCTGTGCTGCTGATTAGGACTAAGGGGGATAATAAACGGTGGTAATTAAAGGGGTATTCCGGGTTTATACATCTTATCCCCTAACATCAGGTGTATGATCGCAGGGGTCCCGCTGCTGGGGACCCCCACGATCTCGGTGCAGCCCCCGGCCATCACGCCCCCTCCCATAGACATGAATGGAGGGGGCGTGGTGTGAGGTTACAAGGGGGTGTGACTGTGAAGTCAAGTCCCTGTCTCAGAGGCAGCGCCCGGCACAGAATGCCGGGAGCTGCACCGAGATCGCGGGGGTCCCCAGCGGCGGGACCTCTGCGATCATACATCTTATCCCCTATCCTTTGGATAAGATGTATAAACCCGGAATACCCCTTTAATGATTCCCGTAAGGTTAAGAAGACCAGACATGCTCTGCAGCTACTCATGTGACGTCACCCAGACTTCCGCCCATCAATCTTCTTCCTTCTTTTAGTCATTGGTAGCAGCAGGGTCCTTCCTTAGTCAAAAGTATAAAGAAGAGAAAGGAGGAGGACTGGACAATGTCACTCTGGGAGCTGCAGTGGAAAGAGGTAGGTGAGTATGACTTTTTTTTTTTTTTGCGGGTATCAAACACTTTATATACCCAGATAAAACATTAAACATTCTTAAAAAACTAAATGCAAAGAAAATAATGAATATTTAATTTTATATAAATACTTCAGTTTGTACCCCAAAACGGTCCTTTAAACTAGTGTAACTTGTCCCACAAAATGCTTCTTGGAATGTCCTCACACATTCGGCACTTGTGCTCTTCTTTAGCAATTATTTATTTTTAGGTTTGAATCTACTTTCTCCTCTCCTTGCTGCCGCCTCCACTATTAAAGAGGTTATCCAGGAATAGAAAAAGAGCTATTTTTTTTTCTCTCCAAAAAACAGCACTACCCCTGTCCTCAGGTTGTGTGTGGTATAACAACTTAGCTCCATTCACTTCACTAAATGGAGCTGCAATACCATACACAACCTGCGGACAGGGGTGGTGTTGTTTTTTTTCTTTAAATCAGTTCTGTTTTTCTGGATAACCCTTTTAATTTGGTTCAGAGTCGCCTTCTCAAATCTTCCTCCAAACTTCTACCCTTTTTCTTTCCACAATTGTAAGCGCTCATTTCTTCTGTTTATCTTGCACTCTCATGCTACTGCCTCCTCGGTAATATCAGGACTCAAAAAACATCAAATATGCTTGTCTCCAGTGTGTACTTTGAGATGTGAAAGAAGATGTGATTTTTTTGAAAAACATTTCCCACATTCTGAACAAGAATATGGCTTTTCTCCTGTGTGATTTCTTTCGTGTACAACAAGATGTTCTTTTGATGTAAAGCATTTCCCACATTGAGAACATGCATATGGCTTCTCTCCTGTGTGAGTTCTTTCATGTCTAACAAGATGTTCCTTTGCTGTAAAACATTTCCCACATTCTGAACATGAATACGGCTTCTCTCCTGTATGAATTCTTTGATGTTTAACCAGACTTGATTTACTTGTTAAACATTTTCCACATTCTGAACATGCATATGGCTGCTCTCCTGTGTGAGTTCTCTCATGTCTAACAAGATATAGTTTTGATGTAAAACATTTCCCACATTCTGTACATGAATATGGCTTCTCACCTGTGTGACTTTCCACGTGCATAACAAGATTTGTTTTAGCTGCAAAACCTTTCCCACATTCTGAACACGAATACGGCTTTTCTCCTGTGTGAGTTCTGTGATGTATAACAAGCAGTGATTTACGTGTGAAACATTTCCCACATTCTGCACATGGATATGGTTTCTCTCCAGTGTGACTTCTCTTATGTTTAATAAGGCTTGAGGGATCAGTATAACATTTCCCACATTCTGCACATGAATAGGGTTTTGCCCCTGTGTGACTTATCTCATGTTGAACAAGGTTTGCTTTACTGGTAAAACATTTACCACATTCTGAACATGAATATGGCTTCTCTCCTGTGTGAATTCTCTGATGTCTATTAAGATTTCCCTTACCTTTAAAATATTTCCCACATACAGAACATGAATATGGCATCTTTTCTATGTGACTTTTCTCATGTATGAAAAGATGATATTTCACTTGAAAACATTTCCCACATTCTGGACATGAATATGACTTGTCTTCTGAGTGACTTCTTTCATGTGCAACAAGACGTTGCTTTGATGTAAAACATATCCCACATTCTGAACATGGATAGGACTTCACTCCTGTGTGCATTCTCTCATGTGCAGCAAGACGTTGTTTTGATATAAAACATTTTCCACATTCAAGACATGGATATGACATCTCTGCAGAGTGAATTTTCTCATGTTTAACAAGATCTGTTTTGTGGAC
Source organism: Hyla sarda (assembly GCF_029499605.1). Taxonomy (NCBI): domain Eukaryota; kingdom Metazoa; phylum Chordata; class Amphibia; order Anura; family Hylidae; genus Hyla; species Hyla sarda. The sequence goes on from NC_079190.1 coordinate 1,791,458, forward strand.
AAAATGTTCCCCACATTTTGAGCATAAATAGCGCTTCTCTCTTATGTGCAGTCTCTCATGTGATAGAAGCTCCTCTGTATCTGTAAAGCATATTCCACAAAGTGAACATGAATAGGTCTTCTCCCCCTGTGTGGCTTCTTCTGTGTGTTAAAAGATCTGAGCTTTCCATAAACTCTTCCTCACATTCACCATTATTAAACCTTCCCCCCAATTTCTGATCTGTATTTATAGGGACAATCACTAATTGGTCAGGAGAAGGTTCCCCATGATTAGGGGCATTATATGAAAGATCTGAACTGTGAGGTCCTGGATGTACAGTAAGGGGAAGGAAGTTCTCTCCTGGGGAGTGCTGCATGAGGTCTTCATCTTCTACTTTACAACTGAGTAATATTAAACTTGTATCATCATCCTTATTGGGATTTTCTGTTTGGATTAAAAATAGATTACGTAATTATTTTCATGAAATTCAAAGTAGATACATTTATAACACTTTATAACACACTGGAAACACACAAACATGGGTTGCACTTGCCTACATTAACTTACATTATTTCCTCAGCACTGGTCACGCCTACATCAGCTCCTCAGCACTGTCCCCACCTACATCATCTCCTCAGCACTGTCCCCACCTACATCATCTCCTCAGCACTGGCCCCACCTACATCAGCTCCTCAGCACTGGCCCCACCTACATCAGCTCCTCAGCACTGTCCCCCACCTACATCATCTCCTCAGCACTGTCCCCCACCTACATCATCTCCTCAGCACTGGCCCCACCTACATCATCTCCTCAGCACTGGCCCCACCTACATCATCTCCTCAGCACTGGCCCCACCTACATCAGCTCCTCAGCACTGGCCCCACCTACATCATCTCCTCAGCACTGGCCCCTCCTACATCACCTCCTCTCACTTTTGTAAATACATACATTTTGTTGTATATTTACACAGTGTAACACTGCCGTCCATGGCTCCGTAATTGATAGATCGTGGCTGGACCAGGCTTTATCAAATCGAACGCAGAGCACACAGATCAATGGAGTCCAATAGAACTGCATTGATCTATATGAAGAATCTAATGATTTCTCCTAAAAGTCCCCTAAGGCTGGGTTCACACTGGAATTTCTGGGCAGAATTTCTGCTGGAGATCAAGCCGGTGGCACTAGGACCATGCAGACTGCATTGCCATCCTCATAGATGTCAATGCATTTCTGAGCAGATCTCCCAAAAGATCCACCCAGAAATGCATTGCTGTCTATGGGGACGGCAATGCAGTCCGTGCGGTCTTAATGCCGCAGGCTAAATCTCCAGCACAAATTCTGCCCAGAGATTCCGTAGTGTGAACCTAGCCTAAGGGTACGTTCACACTGCGGAATCTCTGCGGAGATTCCATCCGGCAGCCACTGCCGTAAATACTTTGGCGGTAGGGCCGTGCGGCACTGCGCCATCACCATTGACGGTTATGCAGTGCTTGCGGAATTCCGCACAAAGAATGAACATGTTCATTCTCTGTACGGAACAATTACAGCGGCGGAATTGTCCTCAGTGTGAACGGGTCTCGCGGAAGACCCATTCACACTGATGGTAAATGTTCTCTGCGCGGAATTCCACTCACTAAGGGACTGAAGTGTTAAAAAAAAAGAAAAAGGTTAATAAAGTTTAAAAAAAAAAAAAAACACCCATTAACCCCTTCCATATTAAAAATTTAAAATGTAAACATAATAAAAATAAACATATCAGGTATCGCCGCGTGAGTAATTGCCCAAAGTATTAAAATGTAACATTATTAATCCCGTACGGTAAATGGCGTAAAATTTGATGAGTCATGTCCCAATCTAATTGACAGATGATTCTCCCGAAACAGAAGGTTCACTCATCTCTGTTATTAGTAATGTGCTATACAATTTAGAAGTTACCATTAAAGGGGTACTCCGCTGCTCAGCGTTTGGAACAAAATGTTCAGAACGCTTAGAGCCGGCACCCGGGAGCTCGTGACGTCATAGCCCCGCCCCTCATGATGTCACATCCCGCCCCCTCAATGCAAGTCTTTGGGAGGGGGCGTGACAGCTGTCACGCCCCCTCCCATAGACTTGCATTGAGGGGGCGGGGTTGACGTCATGAGGAGGCGGGGCTATGACGTCACAAGCTCCCGACGCCGGCTCTAAGCATTGGAACAATTTTGTTCCAAACGCTGAGCAGTAGAGTACCCCTTTAACCATTTGTTTACCTGCCATGTTTAAGTTCTGTTTCTTTTTAAGCCTTAAAGGAGAAAACTTACTTAGTCGCAGTCTACATCCAGATCTGGTGGGGGTGTCTAAAAACTGCCCAACATGCCTCCCCACTTAGGTATTTAAAGGGGTACTCCCGTGGAAAACTTTTTTTTTTTTTAAATCAACTGGTGCCAGAAAGTTAAACAGATTTGTAAATCACTTCTATTAAAAAATCTTAATCCTTCCAGTACTTTTTAGGGGCTGTATCCTACAGAGGAAATTCTTTTCTTTTTGGACTTCTCTTCTGTCATGACCACAGTGCTCTCTGTCCGTTTTTGGAACTGTCCGGAGCAGCATATGTTTGCTATGGGAGATTTTCTCCTGCTCTGGAAAGTTCCAAAAATGGACAGAAATGTCAGCAGAGAGCACTGTGGTCATAACAGAAGAGAAATCCAAAAAGAAAAGCATTTCCTCTGTAGTATATAGACCCTTAAAAGTACTGGAAGGATTAAGATTTTTTAATAGAAGTAATTTACAAATCTGTTTAACTTTCTGGCACCAGTTGATTTAAAAAAAAAAGTTTTTCACGGGAGTACCCCTTTTAAGGACCTAGGTTAGGGATATTTTAAAAAGTACCTGTCACCAAATACAACTTTTAATGTAGTGTTTCTTGTGTAATTAGCAGAAACTTTTTCATTCACTTGCTTTTAAAATTATCAACTAAATATGTTTAAAATGTAATATAAAAAATGGCCACTAGGTGGCTCTGTTCTGTTCCCTGCTGCAATTAATACAGTGAGACCAAACTCAGGAAGTGCTTCTCTGTACTGAGCTTCATTGACAGCTGCACAGAAAGTGAAAGCTCCACAGATTCTCACAGAAAGCTGCACAGACTGAAACTGAAGGAGAGCCTCACTGATAGCAACACGGACTGAAACATGCACAGAGCCTGAGGTCATCACAGCACTAAAACCATGTGAGGGCAGAAGTGGTCCCCAGCAGGCTTCAGTGATGTCATGCCTGCTGGGAAACGCCCACTTTCTCCTGCTGGGAAATTGCACTATGTGAGAACAGTAAGATACACAGCTTCTTAAAGCTCTGAATTTTTTAAGGGTGGGAGGAGTGTTAGGAGTAGTTAGGGAACATAGCCTGAGGTAGTTTAGAACAGCTTATTTGGTGACAGGTACCCTTTAAGTCTTTGGTATGAGGAGCTTATACAGAGGCCTGCACCTTCTTGGGATAGTTGGGATATCAATGGGGCCTGAAGTGTTACTGTAGTGGAGCCTCACCTGAGGAAACCTCTGACCTCCTTCTGTAATCCATTAAAACATACCTGGGGTAACACCTCCTGGAATTATTACATACCTGGGGTAACACCTCCTGGAATTATTACATACCTGGGGTAACACCTCCTGGAATTTCCTCCTTCACTTCCCTCATACACGGGTGATGGCCGCTCATCCTCTCTTCTTCTTCCTCCACTTTAATAATGATCAGATCTCCCCCCTGATGTGACATATAGAACAATTCACTACAATACAGCAGACAGGAGGAGCAACAGAGACCCCAAAAATCTACCCCCACATCTATGGCTGCAGGACCCCCCTATAGAGATATAGGGTCAGCCTCATCTACCTGATGCTTCTCTGGGACATTTCCCTCTGGACAGTCCTGGGAACACAGAGGACGGGGACACCTCTCAGGTGGATTTCTATCCATTACTTCATCTGTAGGGAACACACAGAGAATGAATATATCAGCTCCTGTATATCCATCTGCAGGGAACACACAGAGAATGAATACATCACTGCTGTATATCCATCTGTAGGGAACACACAGGGAATGAAGAAATCACCTCCTGTATATCCATCTGTAGGGAAACACACAGGGAATGAATACATCACCTCCTGTATAACCATCTGTATGGAACACACAGGGAATGGATTCATCACCTCCTGTATATCCATCTGTAGGGGGGAACACACAGGGAATTAATTCATCACCTCCTGTATATCCATCTGTAGGGGGGAACACACAGGGAATGAATACATCACCTCCTGTATATTCATCTCTAGGGAACACACATGAAATGAATACATCACCTCCTGTATATCCATCTCTAGTGAACATACAGGGAATGAATACATCACCTCCTGTATATCCATCTGTAGGGGGGAACACACAGGGAATGATACATCACCTGCTGGATAGATTTCTATGTTACTAGGTAGTGAGAGTGATATCTATATATAAGTCTCTTCTTACCTTGTGATGTTGGGGGCCGGTGATCCCCCATCATGACTATGTCCTGGTACAGATCCTTGTGTCCTTCTATATACTCCCACTCCTCCATGGAGAAATAGACAGTGACGTCCTGACACCTTATAGGAACCTGACACACACAATGATACAGTCATCAGCAGAGCCCTCCCTTATTGTATAATGTCCCAGCATTCTCAGCAGTGTCACCTCTCCAGTCAGCAGCTCAGTCATCCTGGTGGTCAGTTCTAGGATCTTCTGCTCATGTATCAGTGAATGATGTGGAGGATCCTCGGGGGTGGGGCTCTGGGTGGTGCCCGATCCTCCTGACACACGGGGGGTCACACACTCACCAGACCACTTCTTCACTACTGTGTAATCCTGTGTATGGTGAGACACTGATCACTACAGACATTCTAAGAATCCGCCCCCTTTCCAGTCATTTCCGGGATTATTTCTAGGGATAAGACGTCATGTGACCTCTCACCTCTCCGGTTATCAGGTGGATTATCTCTAGGGTGAGGTGTAATATCCTGGCAGCCATGTGCTTTCTGGCCTTCTCCATCCTTGTTGGGTCTATATCTATAGGAAATATACAGAGTGACTGAATACATTGTATATATGTGATGATCACATGATGGGGGGTCTAGGGGACCCTCACCCCTGGTCTCCTCTACAATCAGGAAGGTCTCCTCTTACCCAGTGGTGATGTTGGGGGCCGGTGATCCCCCATCATGACTATGTCCTGGTACAGATCCTTGTGTCCTTCTATATACTCCCACTCCTCCATGGAGAAATAGACAGTGACGTCCTGACACCTTATAGGAACCTGACACACACAATGATACAGTCATCAGCAGAGCCCTCCCTTATTGTATAATGTCCCAGCATTCCCAGCAGTGTCACCTCTCCAGTCATCAGCCTGCCCCTCCCTCCTGACACCCCCAGCAGTGCTCACCTCTCCAGTCAGCAGCCTACCCCTCCCTCCTGACACCTCCAGCAGTGCTCACCTCTCCAGTCATCAGCCTGCCCCTCCCTCCTGACACCTCCAGCAGTGCTCACCTCTTCAGTCATCAGCCTGCCCCTCCCTCCTGACACCTCCAGCAGTGCTCACCGCTCCAGTCATCAGCCTTACCCTCCCTCATGACACCCCCAGCAGTGCTCACCTTTCCAGTCATCAGCCTACCCCTCCCTCCTGACACCCCCAGCAGTGCTCACCTCTCCAGTCATCAGCCTACCCCTCCCTCCTGACACCCCCAGCAGTGCTCACCTCTCCAGTCATCAGCCTGCCCCTCCCTCCTGACACCCCCAGCAGTGCTCACCTCTCCAGTCATCAGCCTGCCCCTCCCTCCTGACACCCCCAGCAGTGCTCACCTCTCCAGTCATCAGCCTACCCCTCCCTCCTGACACCCCCAGCAGTGCTCACCTCTCCAGTCATCAGCCTGCCCCTCCCTCCTGACACCCCCAGCAGTGCTCACCTCTCCAGTCATCAGCCTGCCCCTCCCTCCTGACACCTCCAGCAGTGCTCACCTCTCCAGTCATCAGCCTGCCCCTCCCTCCTGACACCTCCAGCAGTGCTCACCTCTCCAGTCATCAGCCTGCCCCTCCCTCCTGACACCCCCAGCAGTGCTCACCTCTACAGTCATCAGCCTGCCCCTCCCTCCTGACACCCCCAGCAGTGCTCACCTCTCCAGTCATCAGCCTGCCCCTCCCTCCTGACACCCCCAGCAGTGCTCACCTCTCCAGTCATCAGCCTTCCCCTCCCTTCTGACACCCCCAGCAGTGCTCACCTCTCCAGTCATCAGCCTGCCCCTCCCTCCTGACACCTCCAGCAGTGCTCACCGCTCCAGTCATCAGCCTTACCCTCCCTCATGACACCCCCAGCAGTGCTCACCTCTCCAGTCATCAGCCTACCCCTCCCTCCTGACACCCCCAGCAGTGCTCACCTCTCCAGTCATCAGCCTGCCCCTCCCTCCTGACACCTCCAGCAGTGCTCACCTCTCCAGTCATCAGCCTGCCCCTCCCTCCTGACACCCCCAGCAGTGCTCACCTCTCCAGTCATCAGTCTGCCCTTCCCTCCTGACACCCCCAGCAGTGCTCACCTCTCCAGTCATCAGCCTGCCCCTCCCTCCTGACACCTCCAGCAGTGCTCACCTCTCCAGTCATCAGCCTGCCCCTCCCTCCTGACACCTCCAGCAGTGCTCACCTCTCCAGTCATCAGCCTGCCCCTCCCTCCTGACACCCCCAGCAGTGCTCACCTCTCCAGTCATCAGCCTGCCCCTCCCTCCTGACACCCCCAGCAGTGCTCACCTCTCCAGTCATCAGCCTGCCCCTCCCTCCTGACACCCCCAGCAGTGCTCACCTCTCCAGTCATCAGCCTACCCCTCCCTCCTGACACCCCCAGCAGTGCTCACCTCTCCAGTCATCAGCCTGCCCCTCCCTCCTGACACCCCCAGCAGTGCTCACCTCTCCAGTCATCAGTCTGCCCCTCCCTCCTGACACCCCCAGCAGTGCTCACCTCTCCAGTCATCAGCCTGCCCCTCCCTCCTGACACCCCCAGCAGTGCTCACCTCTCCAGTCATCAGCCTGCCCCTCCCTCCTGACACCCCCAGCAGTGCTCACCTCTCCAGTCATCAGCCTTCCCCTCCCTTCTGACACCCCCAGCAGTGCTCACCTCTCCAGTCATCAGCCTGCCCCTCCCTCCTGACACCTCCAGCAGTGCTCACCGCTCCAGTCATCAGCCTTACCCTCCCTCATGACACCCCCAGCAGTGCTCACCTCTCCAGTCATCAGCCTACCCCTCCCTCCTGACACCCCCAGCAGTGCTCACCTCTCCAGTCATCAGCCTGCCCCTCCCTCCTGACACCTCCAGCAGTGCTCACCTCTCCAGTCATCAGCCTGCCCCTCCCTCCTGACACCCCCAGCAGTGCTCACCTCTCCAGTCATCAGCCTGCCCCTCCCTCCTGACACCCCCAGCAGTGCTCACCTCTCCAGTCATCAGCCTGCCCCTCCCTCCTGACACCCCCAGCAGTGCTCACCTCTCCAGTCATCAGCCTGCCCCTCCCTCCTGACACCCCCAGCAGTGCTCACCTCTCCAGTCATCAGCCTTCCCCTCCCTTCTGACACCCCCAGCAGTGCTCACCTCTCCAGTCATCAGCCTGCCCCTCCCTCCTGACACCTCCAGCAGTGCTCACCGCTCCAGTCATCAGCCTTACCCTCCCTCATGACACCCCCAGCAGTGCTCACCTCTCCAGTCATCAGCCTTCCCCTCCCTTCTGACACCCCCAGCAGTGCTCACCTCTCCAGTCATCAGCCTGCCCCTCCCTCCTGACACCTCCAGCAGTGCTCACCGCTCCAGTCATCAGCCTTACCCTCCCTCATGACACCCCCAGCAGTGCTCACCTCTCCAGTCATCAGCCTACCCCTCCCTCCTGACACCCCCAGCAGTGCTCACCTCTCCAGTCATCAGCCTGCCCCTCCCTCCTGACACCTCCAGCAGTGCTCACCTCTCCAGTCATCAGCCTGCCCCTCCCTCCTGACACCCCCAGCAGTGCTCACCTCTCCAGTCATCAGTCTGCCCTTCCCTCCTGACACCCCCAGCAGTGCTCACCTCTCCAGTCATCAGCCTGCCCCTCCCTCCTGACACCTCCAGCAGTGCTCACCTCTCCAGTCATCAGCCTGCCCCTCCCTCCTGACACCTCCAGCAGTGCTCACCTCTCCAGTCATCAGCCTGCCCCTCCCTCCTGACACCCCCAGCAGTGCTCACCTCTCCAGTCATCAGCCTGCCCCTCCCTCCTGACACCCCCAGCAGTGCTCACCTCTCCAGTCATCAGCCTGCCCCTCCCTCCTGACACCTCCAGCAGTGCTCACCTCTCCAGTCATCAGCCTGCCCCTCCCTCCTGACACATCCAGCAGTGCTCACCTCTCCAGTCATCAGCCTGCCCCTCCCTCCTGACACCTCCAGCAGTGCTCACCTCTCCAGTCATCAGCCTGCCCCTCCCTCCTGACACCTCCAGCAGTGTCACCTCTCCAGTCATCAGCCTGCCCCTCCCTCCTGACACCCCCAGCAGTGCTCACCTCTCCAGTCATCAGCCTTCCCCTCCCTTCTGACACCCCCAGCAGTGCTCACCTCTCCAGTCATCAGCCTGCCCCTCCCTCCTGACACCTCCAGCAGTGCTCACCGCTCCAGTCATCAGCCTTACCCTCCCTCATGACACCCCCAGCAGTGCTCACCTCTCCAGTCATCAGCCTACCCCTCCCTCCTGACACCCCCAGCAGTGCTCACCTCTCCAGTCATCAGCCTGCCCCTCCCTCTTGACACCTCCAGCAGTGCTCACCTCTCCAGTCATCAGCCTGCCCCTCCCTCCTGACACCCCCAGCAGTGCTCACCTCTCCAGTCATCAGTCTGCCCTTCCCTCCTGACACCCCCAGCAGTGCTCACCTCTCCAGTCATCAGCCTGCCCCTCCCTCCTGACACCTCCAGCAGTGCTCACCTCTCCAGTCATCAGCCTGCCCCTCCCTCCTGACACCTCCAGCAGTGCTCACCTCTCCAGTCATCAGCCTGCCCCTCCCTCCTGACACCCCCAGCAGTGCTCACCTCTCCAGTCATCAGCCTGCCCCTCCCTCCTGACACCCCCAGCAGTGCTCACCTCTCCAGTCATCAGCCTGCCCCTCCCTCCTGACACCCCCAGCAGTGCTCACCTCTCCAGTCATCAGCCTACCCCTCCCTCCTGACACCCCCAGCAGTGCTCACCTCTCCAGTCATCAGCCTGCCCCTCCCTCCTGACACCCCCAGCAGTGCTCACCTCTCCAGTCATCAGTCTGCCCCTCCCTCCTGACACCCCCAGCAGTGCTCACCTCTCCAGTCATCAGCCTGCCCCTCCCTCCTGACACCCCCAGCAGTGCTCACCTCTCCAGTCATCAGCCTGCCCCTCCCTCCTGACACCCCCAGCAGTGCTCACCTCTCCAGTCATCAGCCTTTCCCTCCCTTCTGACACCCCCAGCAGTGCTCACCTCTCCAGTCATCAGCCTGCCCCTCCCTCCTGACACCTCCAGCAGTGCTCACCGCTCCAGTCATCAGCCTTACCCTCCCTCATGACACCCCCAGCAGTGCTCACCTCTCCAGTCATCAGCCTACCCCTCCCTCCTGACACCCCCAGCAGTGCTCACCTCTCCAGTCATCAGCCTGCCCCTCCCTCCTGACACCTCCAGCAGTGCTCACCTCTCCAGTCATCAGCCTGCCCCTCCCTCCTGACACCCCCAGCAGTGCTCACCTCTCCAGTCATCAGCCTGCCCCTCCCTCCTGACACCCCCAGCAGTGCTCACCTCTCCAGTCATCAGCCTGCCCCTCCCTCCTGACACCCCCAGCAGTGCTCACCTCTCCAGTCATCAGCCTGCCCCTCCCTCCTGACACCCCCAGAAGTGCTCACCTCTCCAGTCATCAGCCTGCCCCTCCCTCCTGACACCCCCAGCAGTGCTCACCTCTCCAGTCATCAGCCTGCCCCTCCCTCCTGACACCCCCAGCAGTGCTCACCTCTCCAGTCATCAGCCTGCCCCTCCCTCCTGACACCCACAGCAGTGCTCACCTCTCCAGTCATCAGCCTGCCCCTCCCTCCTGACACCCCCAGCAGTGCTCACCTCTCCAGTCATCAGCCTGCCCCTCCCTCCTGACACCCCCAGCAGTGCTCTCCTCTCCGGTCATCAGCCTGCCCCTCCCTCCTGACACCTCCAGCAGTGCTCACCTCTCCAGTCATCAGCCTGCCCCTCCCTCCTGACACATCCAGCAGTGCTCACCTCTCCAGTCATCAGCCTGCCCCTCCCTCCTGACACCTCCAGCAGTGCTCACCTCTCCAGTCATCAGCCTGCCCCTCCCTCCTGACACCTCCAGCAGTGTCACCTCTCCAGTCATCAGCCTGCCCCTCCCTCCTGACACCCCCAGCAGTGCTCACCTCTCCAGTCATCAGCCTGCCCCTCCCTCCTGACACCTCCAGCAGTGCTCACTGCTCACCTCTCCAGTCATCAGCCTGCCCCTCCCTCCTGACACCTCCAGCAGTGCTCACCTCTCCAGTCATCAGCCTGCCCCTCCCTCCTGACACCTCCAGCAGTGCTCACCTCTCCAGTCATCAGCCTGCCCCTCCCTCCTGACACCTCCAGCAGTGCTCACCTCTCCAGTCATCAGCCTGCCCCTCCCTCCTGACACCCCCAGCAGTGCTCACCTCTCCAGTCATCAGCCTGCCCCTCCCTCCTGACACCTCCAGCAGTGCTCACCTCTCCAGTCATCAGCCTGCCCCTCCCTCCTGACACCCCCAGCAGTGCTCACCTCTCCAGTCATCAGCCTGCCCCTCCCTCCTGACACCCCCAGCAGTGCTCACCTCTCCAGTCAGCAGCCTGCCCCCCCTCCTGACACCCCCAGCAGTGCTCACCTCTCCAGTAAGCAGGTCGGCCATCTTGTTGATGAGTTCCAGGATCTCCTGATGACTGTTTCCCTTATGTATCAGTGAGTGAGGTGGAGGCAGCGATATAGGAACCTGCTCCCTGCTCCATCCTTCCCCCTCTTCTGTCTTCACTACCATGTAATCCTGTGTATGGAGGAGACATTGATGTCACTTTATCCCTTCACCTCTCCAGCCATGTCCATGGTTTAGAGATAGAAGAGACGGGACATGATCTCCAGAATCCCTCACCTCTCCGCTCAGCAGGGACATGATCTCTAGGGCCACGTGTAATATTCTCTCCTCCATCACATCCAGGTCCTTCTCCATCCTTAGGGGGCAGTCAGGAGAAGAAAGGGAGACCCCCGACCACTACTGGAGACCTCCCCCTGGAGAGTGTATATAAAGACACAATAGATCTATACACTATATAATACACACTATAGATCTATACACTATATATATATAATACACACTATAGATCTATACACTATATATATAATACACACTATAGATCTATACACTATATATATATAATACACACTATAGATCTATACACTATATATATATATAATACACACTATAGATCTATACACTATATATATATATATATATATATAATACACACTATAGATCTATACACTATATATATATAATACACACTATAGATCTATACACTATATATATATAATACACACTATAGACCTATACACTATATGTATATATATATATATATATTACACACTACAGATCTATACACTATATATATAATACACACTATAGATCTATACACTATATATATATATAATACACACTATAGATCTATACACTATATATATATATATACACACTATAGATCTATACACTATATATATATATAATACACACTATAGATCTATGCACTATATATATATAATACACACTATAGATCTATACACTAAATATATATAATACACACTATAGATCTATACACTATATATATATAATACACACTATAGATCTATACACTATATATATATATATATAATACACACTATAGATCTATACACTATATATATATAATACACACTATAGATCTATACACTATATATATATAATACACACTATAGATCTATACACTATATATATATATAATACACACTATAGATCTATACACTATATATATATAATACACACTATAGATCTATACACTATATATATAATACACACTATAGATCTATACACTATATATATATATATAATACACACTATAGATCTATACACTATATATATATAATACACACTATAGATCTATACACTATATATATAATACACACTATAGATCTATACACTATATATATAATACACACTATAGATCTATACACTATATATATAATACACACTATAGATCTATACACTATATATATATAATACACACTATAGATCTATACACTATATATATATAATACACACTATAGATCTATACACTATATATATATAATACACACTATAGATCTATACACTATATAAATATATATATATAATACACACTATAGATCTATACACTATATATATAATACACACTATAGATCTATACACTATATATATATTATACACACTATAGATCTATACACTATATATATATATATATAATACACACTATAGATCTATACACTATATATATATATATAATACACACTATAGATCTATATATATATATATAATACACACTATAGATCTATACACTATATATATAAAACACACTATAGATCTATACACTATATATATATATATATAATACACACTATAGATCTATACACTATATATATATATATATAATACACACTATAGATCTATACACTATATATATATAATACACACTATAGATCTATACACTATATATATATAATACACACTATAGATCTATACACTATATATATATATATATATATATATAATACACACTATGGATCTATACACTATATATATATAATACACACTATAGATCTATACACTATATTTATATATAATACACACTATAGATCTATACACTATATATATATTATACACACTATAGATCTATACACTATATATATATATATATATAATACACACTATAGATCTATACACTATATATATATATATAATACACACTATAGATCTATATATATATATAATACACACTATAGATCTATACACTATATATATATAAAACACACTATAGATCTATACACTATATATATATATATATATAATACACACTATAGATCTATACACTATATATATATATATATAATACACACTATAGATCTATACACTATATATATATAATACACACTATAGATCTATACACTATATATATATAATACACACTATAGATCTATACACTATATATATATATATATATATATAATACACACTATGGATCTATACACTATATATATATAATACACACTATAGATCTATACACTATATTTATATATAATACACACTATAGATCTATACACTATATATATATAATACACACTATAGATCTATACACTATATATATATATATATATATATAATACACACTATAGATCTATACACTATATATATATATATAATACACACTATAGATCTATACACTATATATATATATATATATATATATAATACACACTATAGATCTATACACTATATATATATATATAATACACACTATAGATCTATACACTATATATATATAATACACACTATAGATCTATACACTATATATATATATATAATACACACTATAGATCTATACACTATATATATATATATATATATAATACACACTATAGATCTATACACTATATATATATAATACACACTATAGATCTATACACTATATATATATAATACACACTATAGATCTATACACTATATATATATAATACACACTATAGATCTATACACTATATATATATAATACACACTATAGATCTATACACTATATATATATATATATATAATACACACTATAGATCTATACACTATATATATATATAATACACACTATAGATCTATACACTATATATATATATATATAATACACACTATAGATCTATACACTATATATATAATACACACTATAGATCTATACACTATATATATAATACACACTATAGATCTATATACTATATATATATAATACACACTATAGATCTATACACTATATATATATAATACACACTATAGATCTATACACTATATATATATATATAATACACACTATAGATCTATATACTATATATATATAATACACACTATAGATCTATACACTATATATATATAATACACACTATAGATCTATACACTATATATATATATAATACACACTATAGATCTATACACTATATATATATATATATATAATACACACTATAGATCTATACACCATATATATATATAATACACACTATAGATCTATACACTATATATATATATATAATACACACTATAGATCTATACACTATATATATATATATATATATATATAATACACACTATAGATCTATACACTATATATATATATATAATACACACTATAGATCTATACACTATATATATATATATATATATATATAATACACACTATAGATCTATACACTATATATATATAATACACACTATAGATCTATACACTATATATATATATATATAATACACACTATAGATCTATACACTATATATATATAATACACACTATAGATCTATACACTATATATATATAATACACACTATAGATCTATACACTATATATATATATATATATATATAATACACACTATAGATCTATACACTATATATATAATACACACTATAGATCTATACACTATATATATATATATAATACACACTATAGATCTATACACTATATATATATATATATAATACACACTATATATATAATACACACTATAGATCTATACACTATATATATATAATACACACTATAGATCTATACACTATATATATATATAATACACACTATAGATCTATACACTATATATATATATATAATACACACTATAGATCTATACACTATATATATATATATATATATATAATACACACTATAATACACACTATAGATCTATACACTATATATATATAATACACACTATAGATCTATACACTATATATATATAATACACACTATAGATCTATACACTATATATATATATATATATATAATACACACTATAGATCTATACACTATATATATATATATAATACACACTATAGATCTATACACTATATATATATATAATACACACTATAGATCTATACACTATATATATATATAATACACACTATAGATCTATACACTATATATATATATTACACACTATAGATCTATACACTATATATATATAATACACACTATAGATCTATACACTATATATATATAATACACACTATAGATCTATACATTATATATATATAATACACACTATAGATCTATACATATATATATATATATATAATACACACTATAGATCTATACACTATATATATATATATAATACACACTATAGATCTATACACTATATATATATATAATACACACTATAGATCTATACACTATATATATATATATATAATACACACTATAGATCTATACACTATATATATATATAATACACACTATAGATCTATACACTATATATATATATAATACACACTATAGATCTATACATATATATATATATATATAATACACACTATAGATCTATACACTATATATATATATATATAATACACACTATAGATCTATACACTATATATATATATAATACACACTATAGATCTATACACTATATATATAATACACACTATAGATCTATACACTATATATATATATAATACACACTATAGATCTATACACTATATATATATATATATATAATACACACTATAGATATATACACTATATATATATATATAATACACACTATAGATCTATACACTATATATATATATAATACACACTATAGATCTATACACTATATATATATATAATACACACTATAGATCTATACACTATATATATAATACACACTATAGATCTATACACTATATATATATAATAATACACACTATAGATCTATACACTATATATATATATATATATATAATACACACTATAGATCTATACACTATATATATATATATATATATAATACACACTATAGATCTATACACTATATATATATAATACACACTATAGATCTATACACTATATATATATATATATATATATATATTATACACACTATAGATCTATACACTATATATATATATAATACACACTATAGATCTATACACTATATATATATATATATATAATACACACTATAGATCTATACACTATATATATATAATACACACTATAGATCTATACACTATATATATATATAATACACACTATAGATCTATACACTATATATATATATATAATACACACTATAGATCTATACACTATATATATATATAATACACACTATAGATCTATACACTATATATATATATAATACACACTATAGATCTATACACTATATATATATATAATACACACTATAGATCTATACACTACATATATATATATATAATACACACTATAGATCTATACACTATATATATATATATATAATACACACTATAGATCTATACACTATATATATATATAATACACACTGTAGATCTATACACTATATATATATATATATAATACACACTATAGATCTATACACTATATATATATATTATACACACTATAGATCTATACACTATATATATATATATAATACACACTATAGATCTATACACTATATATATATATAATACACACTATAGATCTATACACTATATATATATATAATACACACTATAGATCTATACACTATATATATATATATACACACTATAGATCTATACACTATATATATATATAATACACACTATAGATCTATACACTACATATATATATATATAATACACACTATAGATCTATACACTATATATATATATAATACACACTATAGATCTATACACTATATATATATATAATACACACTATAGATCTATACACTATATATATATAATACACACTATAGATCTATACACTATATATATATAATACACACTATAGATCTATACACTATATATATATATATATATATAATACACACTATAGATCTATACACTATATATATATAATACACACTATAGATCTATACACTATATATAATATAATACACACTATAGATCTATACATTATATATATATAATACACACTATAGATCTATACATTATATATATATATATAATACACACTATAGATCTATACATATATATATATATATATATATATAATACACACTATAGATCTATACACTATATATATATATAATACACACTATAGATCTATACACTAATATATATATATATAATACACACTATAGATCTATACACTATATATATATATATATAATACACACTATAGATCTATACACTATATATATATATATAATACACACTATAGATCTATACACTATATATATATATAATACACACTATAGATCTATACATATATATATATATATAATACACACTATAGATCTATACACTATATATATATATATATAATACACACTATAGATCTATACACTATATATATATATATAATACACACTATAGATCTATACACTATATATATATATAATACACACTATAGATCTATACACTATATATATATATATATAATACACACTATAGATATATACACTATATATATATATATAATACACACTATAGATCTATACACTATATATATATATAATACACACTATAGATCTATACACTATATATATATATAATACACACTATAGATCTATACACTATATATATATAATACACACTATAGATCTATACACTATATATATATAATAATACACACTATAGATCTATACACTATATATATATATATAATACACACTATAGATCTATACACTATATATATATATATATAATACACACTATAGATCTATACACTATATATATATAATACACACTATAGATCTATACACTATATATATATATATAATATATATATATTATACACACTATAGATCTATACACTATATATATATATATAATACACACTATAGATCTATACACTATATATATATATATAATACACACTATAGATCTATACACTATATATATATATAATACACACTATAGATCTATACACTATATATATATATAATACACACTATAGATCTATACACTACATATATATATATATAATACACACTATAGATCTATACACTATATATATATATATATAATACACACTATAGATCTATACACTATATATATATATATAATACACACTGTAGATCTATACACTATATATATATATATATAATACACACTATAGATCTATACACTATATATATATATATAATACACACTATAGATCTATACACTATATATATATATATATAATACACACTATAGATCTATACACTATATATATATATAATACACACTATAGATCTATACACTATATATATATATAATACACACTATAGATCTATACACTATATATATATATAATACACACTATAGATCTATACACTATATATATATATATATATATATATATAATACACACTATAGATCTATACACTATATATATATAATACACACTATAGATCTATACACTATATGTATATATATATATATATATAATACACACTATAGATCTATACACTATATATATATATATATAATACACACTATAGATCTATACACTATATATATATATAATACACAGTATAGATCTATACACTATATATATATATATTACACACTATAGATCTATACACTATATATATATATATATATAATACACACTATAGATCTATACACTATATATATATATATAATACACACTATAGATCTATACACTATATATATATAATACACACTATAGATCTATACACTATATATATATAAATATATATATATAATACACACTATAGATCTATACACTATATATATATATATGTAATACACACTATAGATCTATACATTATATATATATAATACACACTATAGATCTATACACTATATATATATATAATACACACTATAGATCTATACACTATATATATATATATAATACACACTATAGATCTATACACTATATATATATATATAATACACACTATAGATCTATACACTATATATATATAATACACACTATAGATCTATACACTATATATATATATATAATACACACTATAGATCTATACACTATATATATATATAATACACACTATAGATCTATACACTATATATATATATATAATACACACTATAGATCTATACACTATATATATATATATAATACACACTATAGATCTATACACTATATATATATATATAATACACACTATAGATCTATACACTATATATATATATAATACACACTATAGATCTATACACTATATATATATATAATACACACTATAGATCTATACACTATATATATATATATAATACACACTATAGATCTATACACTATATATATATATATATAATACACACTATAGATCTATACACTATATATATATATAATACACACTATAGATCTATACACTATATATATATATAATACACACTATAGATCTATACACTATATATATATATAATACACACTATAGATCTATACACTATATATATATATAATACACACTATAGATCTATACACTATATATATATATAATACACACTATAGATCTATACACTATATATATATATAATACACACTATAGATCTATACACTATATATATATATAATACACACTATAGATCTATACACTATATATATATATAATACACACTATAGATCTATACACTATATATATATATAATACACACTATAGATCTATACACTATATATATATATAATACACACTATAGATCTATACACTATATATATATATAATACACACTATAGATCTATACACTATATATATATATAATCACACACTATAGATCTATACACTATAATATATATATAATACACACTATAGATCTATACACTATATAATATATAATATA